>NC_077242.1:4200000-4502500 GCF_947179165.1 Solanum dulcamara
ACTTTCACATGTGCTTTAAAGTGCTCATTGTGTATGCTAATAAATTAATCACATAAATACATTAGCATCAATTGGAATAGGATTACTACTTATTGAGATAATGCTAAAATTGAAGAAAATGACATATTTCAAATAGTTAATTTATCTATAGAATGTGCGTTTGAAAACATCTTTATTTTTTTTCTAATAACAAATTAGGCAGAAATATCTAATTGAAATAATTGATGGTATGTTCAAATTTTCAATTAAAATAAATCGTAATTAAAGTATTTAAAGGAAATATGTTATAACAATGATATATTCAGTGTAATCACACAATCTATGATTTAGGAAGGATATTTATTAATAAATATCTGATGTAATTTCATAAAATATTTAAATGAAATATATTACTATTAATAAATTTAAAAGATTATAGATATATTTCACCTTACATTTACTTTATGTAATTGTGATGAAAATAAATTCAACTGTAACTTTGTTACACTAAAATTGGACGATTAATTTTCCCTTGGTTTCTTCCTAACTAATTTAAAATGAGTTGGACGCTTGGTCACTTCATTTCCCGAAGCTTAGGTAAGTCTAATTGAGCTTCAAAATGAAGCTGTAGAACTTTATTATAGTTTTTTTATTTCAAAATATTTATCGTGTTTTCATTTATATATCTCTTTTAAAAATATTACTTTGCTTATATCTATTTATATGATAATATTCAGATTTTGAGAGTCAAGTAATTTAATTTTGATCGTGAATTAGGCATGAAGATTTTAAAGATTTTGAAATAAATTTTACAGATTTGAAAACTAAGTAAAACATAAAAATCGATAATTCAAGATATCTCAAAAACATCGTAAAAACTTACTATCAAAGAAAGAGTTACTTGAATCTCGAAATTTGAAAAGTGTCATATAAATTGGGATGGAAAAAATAATGAAGAAGGGAATTTAACTTTTTATTTTTTTTTATATTTGAAAATATAGTCTTTCTTCATTACATATATACTCTATTTATGTGTCATATTTCTTCAAACTATTTTGATATGTTTTTCTTTACGCCGAGAGTCAATCGAAAGCGACTTCTCACCATTCAAAGTAGGGATAAATTATGCGTATATGTTATTCTTCCCATATTGTTCTTGTGAAATTACACTAGATTTGATGTTGTAATTGTTATGTGTGATAATTGAGCTATTTAGAATCTTAAAAACAATTACAACCAAGGAATAAAATAAAATAAATTAATTTTATATTAAATTTCTTAAACAATAAATATTTTTAACAAAAACAACAAATATTTTGAGATGGGGCGGGGGGTAATAAAGAATGAATATTGACACAATCGTAACCTAAAAAAGGTTACACACATAATTGTGCGCAATAAAAATATAAACCTCTATTGAAAAAATAGTAAATCTAGATATAATTTATTCAATTATTATTTTAAAATATTAAGTATATATTTCTATATTAATGGTATAATTGAGATTGACAATTTTAATGTTGAATTTCTTAATTATTTTCAAAATAAATTTTATGAGTTGACATGAATCTTAATTTGAGAAGGAGGGAGTCTTTGTGCATTGTGATTGGAACGAATAAATTATGGCAGGCTGGTAGCCATGATTTATGAGTTTCGATCACAATGCACAAGTACTCTCTCCGTCTCAAATTAAGAATCATGTTAGCTCATAAAATTTATTTCAACATAATTATTATTTTAGGAATTCAAAATTAAAATTATCAATTTAAATTATACCATTAATATAAAAAAAATATATGCACCATATTTTAAAAATAATAATTTAATAAACTATATCTTAGATCTACTATTTTTTCAATATATGTAAAAAAAGAAAAGAAAATAGTTATAGCGATTCTCCTAATACCACATTAGATTTTGTATTTTTCCGTTTGCACGCCTTTAAGAAAGTATTTTTTATTAATTTATCCTTGGCTTTTTTAGTATATATAAAAACAATTTTATTTACTTTCATAAATAACAATTTTAAGAGAAAAAAATAAAAGAATAAATTATATCCTAATTCTATAAATTGGTAATAAATATTTATAGATAAAGTATAGAATAGTTAAAATGGAACAAGATGGAGTAGTCAAAAATGTGTACTTTAATACAGTATCCTTCTTCCATAGCCTGTAACTACTGTTTGTATAGGAGTAGATCCTAGACTATCTTTATTTCATTTCCTATGCATCTGACAAAATTTAATTTCACCCTCACTATTATAATATTATTATTTCCTAGTTCTAATTAATGTGACATAATTAAAAATTTTAGTCAATTTGAGTTTTTCTTGAACAATTTTTTTTATGTCTTTTTATGAACTGTGATTTTACTTTGTTTATGTAGTTTTACAATATATTAATTTATTTGCTTAATTTTGACTTGCTAAGAAATTTGTTAAAGAAAATAGTTGAATTTTGTGCTTTTAAATTAAAAATATATAAAATTTATTAAAATATTTTTTTATATTATAATATTAAACATGTCACATGAAAATTATGTTAAATTTATAATCTTAAATTATAAAAGGCTTTTATGTCTAAATTCACGATCAAATTTTGAAAGCTTAAATATTAAAATTTTAATTGTTTCACATAAATAAAAGCAGAGAGTAATATTCATAAAAAAAATAAATTAAAAGCTTGTTTTCTTTCCTCCATAAACAACTTTTTCTCCCCTTCCCTATCTCCCCTCTCTCTATATATATAGTAAACCCCAACACCAATTTGCTACCAACTTCATAAAATCTTTTTTCTTTCTTCTCATCACTCATAAAATTAAAACTTCAATGGGTGAAGAAGCTAGCCTTTTGATAATTGTCATCACACTAGTTGTTAGTTTTGTAATTGGCATTACTTTGAACCATTTTTGGCCTTTGTTCTTCAATAATTATGGTACTACTCTTCATGTTATTCCCAAGGGCACTTTTGGATGGCCTTTACTTGGTGAAACCCTTTCCTTTTTGAAGCCTCATCCTTCTAATTCTATTGGTACTTTCCTTCAACAACATTGTTCTAGGTAAGTAACATGCTTCTTCATCATTATGGTTTCTTTAAATTAAACTATCATTTTCCTTAGGAACAATTTTATTTTTTAGTTTCTTATCTAGTGTTCGATAATAATATATTATTCAAATTCACATCATGTAAGACCCTTAAAAGAGTCTTAACCAAGACTTCTTATTAAGTATTGAGTGATGCTATTAGTTATTATTGCATGTACATTTTATTTATTTATGTACAATTTTGATTAATTAGTTTTTTTCAGGTATGGGAAAGTGTTCAAATCACATTTATTTTTCTCTCCAACAGTGGTATCATGTGACCAGGACCTTAATTACTTCATACTACAAAATGAAGATAAGTTATTTCAGTGTAATTATCCAAAGCCCATCCATGGTATTCTTGGAAAAGTTTCATTGCTTGTGGCTGTTGGTGATACACACAAAAGGCTTAGGAATGTTTCATTATCACTAATCAGCACCATCAAGTCTAAACCTGAGTTTATTAATGATGTGGAAAGATTAGCACTTCAGATTCTTCAATCTTGGAAAGATAAAGAACAAGTCAGATTCTGGGAGGAGGCAAGAAAGGTATATATATATATATATCAATTCCATCTAAAAATTAAGTAATTATATTCACTAATAGTGTAATTTAATCTATTATTATAAGGTGTTTGTCTGAGAGTTAGAATTTTGACTTTTCGGATTTTGAATTCTAAAAATAACACCTTAATTATTGAGTATTGTACAATTTTTTTATATTTATCACTCAAGAAACACATGATCTTGACCAAAGCTACATGTTTGGCCGAACATGTAAGCAGAATTTTAGCTCCGCCCTCTAATGTTACTTATAATTATTTTTAGGTTATTGATAAAAGTTATTAAGTAATGATATAATTATAATTATATCCTTTCATGTTAAAATAGTCGGTATATGTATATCATATGTATATTGTTTGACTAAGTGGCCAAATATGTGATTTCTCGTTCTTCAGTTTTTACACCGTCAGTGTATAAAACTTAAATTCTGGTACACTAGTAAATTTGTGTGTGGTTTGATTATTGCAGTTTTCATTCAATGTGATAGTGAAGCAAGTTCTTGGATTAACTCCAGATGATCCACAAAGTGCAACAATTCTTCAAGATTTTCTTGCTTTTATGAGGGGGCTAATTTCTCTACCACTCTACATACCTGGAACTCCATATGCAAAAGCAGTGCAGGTTCATTAATTATTAATTACACTTATATAATTGTTTATTTTAGATATATGCTTTTGTTGCAAAAAGATTAAAAAGTAGGGCATGTGAAATTCAACTTTATTTTTCTTTTTTCTTTACAGGCTAGAAGTAGAATATCTTCAACTATCAAAGCAATTATAGAGGAAAGAAGAAGAAAGCATGTTGATGATGGTGATAGTAAAAAGAATGATTTTCTAGAGATACTTCTTTGTGTTGATACCTTATCTGAAGAGGAAAAAGTTAGCTTTGTTCTTGATTCTCTACTTGGTGGTTATGAGACTACTTCCCTCCTAATGGCTATGGCCGTATTTTTTATTGGTCAATCACAAATTGCTCTCGATCAACTTAAGGTAATTACATAATTTTCTCTAAATTATGTACTATTACTATATCAAAAATATTCTTTAATATTAATTAATTAATAAAAATAGCTTACTTGTAAGTTAATTAGTAGTGACAATTATATTTTAACTTATTTGTAAGTTAATTAATAATGACAATTATATTTAAATATTTTTTGTTAATATACATATTTATTATTGCTAAAAAAGTGTTTTTGTTCTAGTATACTTTAGGTTCATATTACTTGTTGTGATCTTAACAAATTGAATTTTATTTAGAAATATTTGATATTTTAGAAATATCAAATAATAAACATTTATAGAGTGTTGTGTACCTACTAGAGTTTATACATACATCAACAACACTCCAGTGAAATTTCATAACGCGGGGTCTAGAAAAGGTAAAGTGTACGCAGACCTTACTTCTACCAAGGTAGAACGGCTGTTTTCCGATAGACCCTCGGCTCAAAAGAAGCATAAAAAGAGGTCAGATAAGACTAAGAAGTTCAAAGTAATATGAGAAAGCAAATAACGAATAACGCAAATAACGAAAGTGACACAAATTAAATAGAGTAATCAGAGTATAGAGAAAAATAGAATTTATACATATCCTCTATAAATTAAAAACTATTAAATAGTACTATAAAAGAGTTGCATAGAGTAGTATTTTTTTTTTCAATTATCATAATGATTATACTTTTGACGTATGTAAAAAAAGTTTCTAAAACTTTATTACTAATATAAAATGATGTAGGAAGAGCATGATAACATACGAAGCACGAAGGAAAAGGAGTTATTGAATTGGGAAGATTACCAAAAGATGGACTTCACTCAAAAGGTTGTGAGAATGCGCTGACTGCAATCATTACTCAATATTATACTTCATCTATCGTCTCAAATTATCTGTTATATTTTGTTATATTTTCTTTATGTGCTTTTAAAGAAAAAGAAGTTTTTGTATCTTAATTTTTATTTATGTTTTAAAATATAATATTTTTATTAAATACTTACTTTATTATGGTGTTTATCGTCTTCAAAAATATAACATGTTTTATTTAAAATAATGCGTATTTTTGAGATGAATATTTTTTTAAGCAGGATAAGTATTTTGGGAATATTATTACTACTCCCCCTCCCCATCTCCATCTCCGTCTCAAATTATTTATCGTTATTTTAAAAATAAATATTTCAAATTATTTATTATTTTAGAAATTTAAAATAAAATTAATTATTATTTTATTCTTAACAGTAGTAATTATTTTTGAATATTGTAAACAACTCTATGGAATGATGACACACTAATAGAGAAGGAAATTAGATGTTTTGCCCTCTTACCACTTGAACACAAAAAATGTCTTTTTCAGATTCTTGTGCCTAAAAATGAAGATTTTCTATAAAAAATAATAATATAAATATTAAATACGATAAATAATTTGAAATAGAGTGAATAGCATTATTTTTTTTATTTCTTTAACCTAATTTATTTTCTTGTTATTATTAAATACAGGTAATAAATGAAGCTCTCAGATATGGGAATGTTGTCAAATTTGTGCACCGAAAGGCGCTTAAAGATGTCAAATTTAAAGGTCTGTCTGTGTTGCTCTGTTATGGTCCAAAATATATATTTTTAAAATAATGTTCATGGGTAATAATGCATGCATGAGCTTTTTCCATTTGCATAATTTATTTTTATAATAATGTTGAAAATTGTGAATCGTAGATTATGTGATTCCAGCGGGTTGGAAGGTCCTACCAGTATTCAGTGCAGTTCATTTGGACCCATCAGTTCATCCCAATGCCCTACAGTTCAATCCTTGGAGATGGGAGGTAATTATTTATATATATCACTCGAATTTAAGTTATATATATTGTCAGTATAAAAAAAATATAAGAATAAGCTGTGAAGTTTGAGGAGTATATGTTGTACGCATGTTTTACCCTCTTTGGGATGTCAAAGAACATGTTTTTGATAGTATTTTTTTTCTTTATTCTAGATATTATTTGAGTGATCTAGTATAAATAATTATTTGTATAGAATTTGTTAATTTTTTTTAATCATTTGTTAACTTATTTTGAATTATAATTTTAATGTTTAGAGCGATGAGCAAATAAGTAAGAAATTGACTCCTTTTGGGGGAGGATCAAGGTGTTGTCCTGGATTTGAACTTGCAAAGGTTGAAGTAGCCTTCTTCCTCCACCATCTCGTACAAAACTACAGGTAATTACTTCGTTCTACTGTTAATTCAATTATGTCTGTGAGATTAATTTAAAAAGATTTTTTTATTTCATTAATAGATGCCATCTTATATGTATAATTAGAGGTGACAAATGGGCAGATTGGACTGAATTTGGGCTAGTCAAAATAGATTGGTTATTGTCCCGCCCAAAAATTCTTAAGTTGAAATGGACTAATATGCAGGTCAAAACACTATCTTGATTAAGTTTTAATTGTTTTATTTGTTCTTTTATAATTTTTTTAGTAGCTAATAAAATTCTTATTTTTTTTATTACGATTATATATAACATATCAAATTTCAGCAAATGTGTATTTGACAAATTTTTCATTAATCAATTTGGACTAGATAGGCTGAAATAGGGTAAGCCAATAAATAGGCAGGTTAATATTCAATCCATATTTAGGCCGATTGCAGTTTCATAAGCTAATTTTGTCATCTCTATGTACAATCACCTCGTACCCTATTTAGGGCAAGTACGCCATTTTCTAGTCGAATAATTGTAAGAATAAATAGTCATTATCGTCGAGTTTTAAATTTCACACGTGATACAGCCTGAAGTTTCAACTGTGAAATTAGAAAGTTTATGACAATAGCTATTTGTGAATTTATCTCTAACATATACATTTTGGTTCTATTTATATGTTTTTATTGTGCTAAAATGATGGATACATTTTATGTAGATGGGAGGTAGAAGAAGGAGAACAACCCATTGCTTATCCATATGTGGAGTTCAAAAATGGTTTAACAATCAGACTTCATCAAAATTCTACTCAATAAATTATGAAGAAAATTACAATGCTATGTCATTAGTATATACTTATGAAGATCTATTCCTTCACATATCTGTTTTCCCTAGTACAGAAAGAAAACATTTCCTTTTTTTCTTTTCTTTTTGTGTATGTATACATAATTCCAAGGAGAAATAACAATAATTATTCTGCAGTTTCTTCATTTTCTCTAGTTTATGTTATTTTGAATACTAAAGATCAATAATAATGTCAAGAAAAATATTTTTTTACGGAAAATGTTTTTCTAGATTATATTTCCTTAGAAAATAAGTGGTTTTTATATTTATTTTCTAGTGTTCGGTTACTAAAAAAATATATTGTACTAGGAGTACTTGGGTATAATTTAAGCAAATATTATGACACAGAATGCAACTTTATACCCCAACTCGAGAATCCCTCTAAACCTCAACCTCGATCTAAGATTCGATCCTGACACGAAATTCGGGAATAAGGATCCGACCTCAACCCAAGACTTGACTCTTAATCTTGACCCTTATTGTCGACCCCTACCAGGGTATCGACTTTCAAACTCAACCCTAACCTCTGAATCCGATTCGGGACTTGACTCAGATCTGAGACACTGACTCTCTATCTTGACTCTAAATTTGACTCTCAACCTTGATGCCGACTCGAGATCCGACCCTGACTTGATTTCTGGTTGGGAGTTGAATCAAGGCCGAGGTCAGGAGTCGAGACCTAAATCAAGGTTGGGAGTCGGGTCGGAATGAGTTTCAAAGAGAGTTTTGAAATATATTTTCCTTACATTATGAAGGTAAGTTTTTTTTTCTTAAATTTGAGAAAAATATCTGAAAAATACTTTTCAAACTATTAAGCGCGGCGAAAATTAAAAAAACAACTTTTTTTGAAAAATATTTTTCTTCAAACACTCCGGAAGAAAGGGAAGTGTGCTTTTAACCGAAAGTGTTTTTGAAAACTGAACACCAAAAAATGACAAATTACAGCAAACATACCCTAAGGAACATAATAACACCATGTGATTTCGAACCATCGCTAGATATTCATAATGATAAGCTAAGTACATTGTTAAGGAAAATAATTCTTTTGAATCTACTCGAATAAATTCTTCTACATTGATTATTTTTTACTATTTTTAGTGTTTGTGTTTTTCTTTTTTCAATATTTTTTATCATAGTATTTTTTTTGGTAACAACTGTAAAATATTGCCATAACCATCAACGAACAATTACAAATAAAGAGCACCTATTCCTAATAACAGGATCTAGGCCTCCAACCAAACCAAAGCTAATTACATAGTAAATGCTGGATGAATCCTCTACATTTCTGTGCTTTCTTTGAAAAAGTAAGTGTAATCTTTCTAGTATCTCCTTCCTTATCTGTGTTACTACCTCTTCTGTATGTACAATCTTGTCTTTGAACTTCCTCCAATTTCTAGTACGCCAGGTGTGATATATGACAGCTCCACATATAGCCGTGATTGTCTCCTTTTGAAATTGCTTCCAGTGTTTAGCTTCAATTTTGTCTAGAACCTCTTTGATTCCATTGTGCTTCAGTGCTAGTCCTGTTCACTGGTTCATCTCTTGCCATACTGTTTTTATCCATTTTCACTGCTCAAATAAATGCATAGTAGTCTCCATTTCTTTCTCATCACATAAACAACAATCAGTATTGTCAACTGGAATGTGCAGTCGCAACTTCCTCTCTTCGGTGAATAATCTTCCTTGCACAGCCAACCACATTCTAAATCTATGCTTAGGCAAAGCCATAGAAGTCTATACTAATCTAGCAGTTCTCATTTGTGGTCTTTGGGCCAATTATTGCTAAATAGCTTCTAGTAATAGAATAGTTCCCATTCTGAGTTAGTATGTATCTACCTTGATTGTACCATCCCTGCATATGTGTTTTAATTGCATTGAGCTTCTTCCAATACCAGCTGCAGTCCATCTCCATATGGCTGTATCCGCTTTTTTATAGACTCCATGGACCCATTTAACCCACAATGATTCCTTATTCACTATAATCTGCCATAACAGTTGTCCCACTGATTCTATATTCCAGTTACAGCTTCCTTTGATGCTCAGCCCTCCTTGCCTTTTAGGATAGCATATGCTGTCCTAAGAGACCAAAGCCACTTTCTTCTTTTCACCAGTATTGCCCCATAGAAATTCCCTGCATAGTTTATCTACTTTAGTATGCTTTGAGGAAGGATGAACACTGCCCCCAAAAGCTATGTATTGAAAATAAGAGAGCATTTATCACTTGGGAGTCTTCCAGCATAGGACAATTGTTTGGAGTATGTCACCTTTATTCTTTGAATAGTCTTATCAATCAAAGAACAACAATCAATTTTCTTCCATTTCTTTGGTGATAGAGGGAGTCCTAAGTATTTAATGGAAGTTGTCCAACTGAGAATCCAGTTCTGGCCAGAATTTGTTGTCTTGTGTCTTCATCCACCCCTGCTATGAATATACTTGATTTCTCCATATTAGCCTCCAGCCCAATGGTAGCGCTGAAGTGTGCTAAATCCTCCATTACTCTGCCTACTGAAGCCACATCTCCTTTGCAAAAAAATCATCAAATCATCAGCAAATATTAAGCGAGTAAGTTTCAGCTTTTTACACATTGGATGGTATCTGAAATCAGGGAGTAAACTCATATTGTGTAATGTTCTTGACAAGTACTCCATCACTAATACAAATAGCAAAGGAGAGGCTGGGTCTCCTTGCCTGAGGCCTCTTTTCCCTGCAAAATATCCATGGTTCTCTCCATTAACTTTAATAGAGAACATAGTAGTTGTTACACATACCATAGTCCACTTAATAAATTTTTTCGGAAAGCCAAAACCAGCAAGTACTTCCTCCAAGAACTCCCAGCTTACCATGTCATATGCTTTCTTTAGGTCTATTTTCATGAGACACCTAGGAGATGCATTCTTTCTATTGTAGTGTCTTATTATGTCATTACATATCAATACGTTGTGCATCATTGATCTCCCTTGAACAAAAACTGATTGGTTTTTTGCCACTAACCAACTAATATCTTTCTTCAATCTACTACAAATTAATTTTGAGATGCACTTATAGATGACATTGCAACATGATATAGGCCTGAACTGACTGGCAAATTCAGGTACTTCCACCTTTGGAATCAGGGCTATACTGGTGGAATTTATCTGTCTTAGTAGCTTGCTATTTTGGAAGAAGTCTAACACTGTTGTAGTGACATCTTGTCCCACAATAGGCCAAGCTGCTTTATAAAAGCCACTGCCATAGCCATTTGGTCCAGGGCTCTTATTACTATCAATCTGAAACATGGCCTTCTTCACCTCAGTTGGAGAAAAACTGTGTATCAAATCCCATTATTGCTCCTCTGTGAGCAACCTACCACTTTGTATCACTTCCCTTACTGCTGATACTCTATGTATTGTCTTCATTCCTAGTATGCCCTCATAATAATCCACAAACAAATAAGCAATAACTTCAGGATCTGTTTGCCACTCACCTGCATTATTTTTCAATTGTGTGGTAGCATGCTTCAACTTCCTGTGCTTGATTACTGAGAAGAAGTACCTAGTGTTATATTTTACTCTTATATTTCTTTCAAATTGTTCTTAAAAGCAATTTTCTTGAGCCGAGGATCTATTGAAAACAATTTCACTACCTCACACGAAGGTAGGGATAAATAGTGCGTTCACCCTACTATTTCCAAACTTACTTGCGGAACTATACTCATCGTTTTTCCTACTCTTTCAAAATTCACTTGTGGAACTGTACTGAATATGATATTGTTGTTTGAACTGCATCAAACTTCATGTGTACATCGCATTTATAACTTGTGAAAACCGATGCTTAAAACAATGCTGACAATAAACAGCTACGTATTCATCACGTGTTGTTTCTCAAACGACATTTCACAATTAATAATTGGTTGATCTTCAAATATCATTGAATGGTAACAAAAGATTTTTTTCCATTAATAAATAAGAACTACACATTTCATTTTTCTCTCTTTTTTGTGGAACAGGAGAAAAAAGTAAATCAGTGAATTAACTTAGCAGTAACTAACTACTTTAAAACAATCTAAAAAATCTGTCTAGGTACATTTTACTACAATTGGACTTCTAACATAATGCTTACTATCAGACCAAATTAACTGTCCAAATATATAATCTTTTGGTGCATTAGATCCTTTAACCTTCAATGTGAGCTTAAACGATTTTTCCTCGCCAATTTTCTTGAATTCCAGACTATTTGGCTCAACAACAGCAGAAATTCCTATGGGGCTGCGAATACGCGCTTTATACGTACCTGGAGATCCTACATTCTTCAAAGTTCTAGTAACACTAACAGAATCATTGAGATTAGGCACTGTGATTGTTGGTAAATTCATGTTGATGAAATTAATCGGATCGGGGCATTTGAAAGGGCCTTGTGTAAATGTCTCGATTTGAGTTTCGTTGTAGCCTTGTGCACATAGAAAACGCAAATAATCATCGATTGTCAAGTCGTAGACCAAGCCAGGGTCCATTGCACGGTTTGGCCTTACATGCCCTGCTCCATAAGCAAATGGACTTGTCTTGATGTGACTAGCATTCAACATTGGCTCTACAGAATTATCTCGTGTTCTTGCTGTACAACGAGAAAAACAACATGGCATCAGAACTAGAACCAGAACCAGAATATGATGCTAATAGATTCACATTTGTAATTGAAAAAGGTTGTTTGCTCTTACCGGTCGTCATAATTGCAGATTTGATAGCAGAAGGACTCCAAGTTGGGTGCAGAGTTTTTAAAAGACCAACAATACCAGACACATGAGGGCATGACATAGAAGTGCCTGAAACAGAGTTAAATTTAACACGACGTTTATCAAAAGCTTGTTCTGTAGGACCTTGAGCGCCAGTATAGGCAGCGATTATACTCACTCCTGGAGCAGTGATATCAGGCTGCAAACATAATACCAAATAAATGACTCAATAAATGGTATTAATACTAATAATATCAAGACAAACAATGTTCAGTTTGTCGTAAAACCTTAAGAATCTCTGGTGTAACAGTGTTAGGCCCTATCGATGAAAAGGCTGCCATGACTGGTGCTGGCTTGGTCCCCAGTTGTGTTGTTGGATGTGTTATGGACGCTGTAGGTTCTCTGCTTATGGAATTTTAACAAGAGAATGAAACGACAGAGTTAGGTACCGTCTTTATACTGTTAGTGTATATAAGTTAAATCCATCCATAAATTGTTATATACCTTTCTGAATTAACATAAGCGAGGACATTAAGTCCATCAGTGTAACTAATTTGCGCAGCAGGTAAGACGTGAGGATCAGAAATAATTTCATTGCCTGATGCATAATCGTTGGCTAGAACCATTCCAACTGCACCAGCTAAAGCAGCTTGTTGCCCCTTGTCAACCCTTGCATTTTCTCCTCTTAGGCAAACTAAAATAGTTCCCTTTACCTTCTTAGGGTCCAATGCACCAGCTTTGCATAGTTGGCTGCAGAAGAACATTGAAATAAGTTAATATTAACCAAGCAAAAGCTCAAAATTTGTTTGTGTTATGAACTAAGGGAGTAAGATGATTATACTTACGCGTCGTAGGTTGTAGCATGAGGAGCTTTAGCTGATGCAGCACTAATGATTGGGAAGAACTTGCCTTTAGGCAATGCTTCAACTGATAAGCTTTCTCCCTATCAGCATTTCATTTAGTAAAATAAATGCAACAATCAAGAATGTCACATGTGGTATTCAACAATTTATATATATATATATATATACACACATACAATACAGTAGTATAATTTTCCGACAAAGGAAAATAACAGAACATTACCTTGTAACGCTTGTTGTTTCCGAGTGTTACATAGCTAGGAAACTGACGATCCATAGTGCTTGCCCCAACAGTTATGACCCAAGGTGCAACATTTGATACTGTACCAACAGCAGGACCAGAGTTGCCAGCAGAAGTGACAACAACAATGCCATGCTTAACAGCATGAAACGAACCGATAGCAATGCTGTCATTGGCATAGGCTACTGCTTCTCCTCCTAGTGATACAGAAAGCACATCCACGCCATCATGAATTGCCATATCAAATGCAGCCAAGATATCTGAATCAAAACACTCATTGCCCGAAATTGGAGTCCAGCAAACTCTGTAAGCTGCTACTCTTGCTTTTGGTGATCCACCCTTTGCTGTCCCGTTTCCATACCCGAAAACACTTGATCCTTCAACAAAGTTTCCACCGGCTGTGGACAACGTGTGGGAACCATGGCCATCAGTGTCTCGCGGTGTATTGAATGTTAAATTTAGAGACCCCGCTAGAGTAGCGTATCCTTTGTTGAAATACCTTGCTCCAATTAGTTTCCTTTAATGAAAATGGACATAACTTCAATACCAAAATCTTCATTCCAACACTAAAATGTTGAATTCATATCCTAAACGGATGCTTTGGAGTATGATTTCTTAACTAGTTAAACCAATTTTAAGTTATCGCAGATTTGGTGATTGGGGAACAGAAAACTTGTAAATTATTAAACCAAAGTGTATGCGTTTAGAAGATAAAAGATGAAGATAGTGTGGTGGATGTGTGGGCATAATAGGAGAGAGAAGATTAGAAATGAAGCTATCCTTTACAAGGTAGGAGTGACCTCGGTGGAGGACAAGATGCAGGAAATAAGGCTGAGATGCTCAGGCATGTGAAGAGTATATACACGTATGCCCTAGTGTAGAAGTGTGAGAGTTTGGCTATGGATGATTTCAAGAAAAGTACAGGTAGGCTGAAAAAACATTGAAAAGAGGTGATTAGACAGAAAATGACACAATTGCAATTTGACATGGCCTTAGATAGGAGATTGTGGAGGACACAGCTTTAAATAGGAGATTAGTAGGTAGTAGAGCGTTGTCTTGTTTTTCCTTCCTTACAAGTAGTCATAGTATTTCTCTTGTAGTTTCTGGTCCTCCAATTTCTGTTACTATCTACTGTCTCTTGTACTTCAATTATCATACTATTTTGTTGTATTTATTGTTTCCTTTTATTTTCTTTTCAGAATGCTTTGTCATACTTTCTTTGAAAGATAAAACGTAGGAACGAACGAGGAGGATTGGTTTCATCACCTTAAAGTACTAAGCATTGAGTCTAGCTCATTAATGTAAAAAATCGGAAGATCCAATCTGCTTTGATATGTTTTTTATTGAACCGATGGTCAATCAAAAACAGTCTCTCTATCTTCCAAGATAGAGGTAAGATCTACGTACGCTCTACCTTGCTCAGATCCCACTCGTGGAATTACATCGATATGTTATTGTAATGAAAATTGTATGGTTTAATGTCAGTGAGCTGAATGTTCTAAAGTCTAAAATATTCTTTTTGTTGAGCTGTGCAGATAAGGTGCTAAAATAAGTGGACATAATAGAGATATCCAAGTACCTATTGCAATGAAAAGTGGGATCAGAATCACTTTGACAAATTCCTCTCCACTTTGATGGAATTGGTCCATATCCTTCATCACTAAAGCTTTCTGCTTCAGGCCAGGCACCTGGTCCACAATGTCATAATGTTACCAAAGAAAATGAATAATCATCAACTCTTACTTGTTACATTTAGTCCAAATTCATATACAAAAATAGCATGAAAATGAGCTGTTAAAAGGGGAAAAGTTATATGGGAATTGTCAAATTGCAAAAGGTTGACCAATTAAGACAAAGAAGAAAGGATGAAAACATCCATCTTTTGAGGCAAGGACATCAGAACCTTATTCTTTGCTTTCAGTGACAAACATCATTCACCATTCACGCATAGTCAAAATTTTCACTAAATAAAATAAAAATACAAAAAAAGTTGAAACACAAAAAAATCAAAGGAATTCAGTATATAATATATATATACATAACTAACTTTTAATTATATACATAATATAATTAATTTCCTTAGACAAGTGTGGCTCCGCCCTGAGCGGTATAATGTAGGTTTTTGTCTGTGATAGGACAACACAAGCCATATGAATAATTGAACCACATGAAGAAGAAAAAAAGAATATTCAAGTTAACTTTTATGTAACATTATTTATCAAATAAATGCAGGAATTTAACTTCTAATTACAATTCTAAATAAAATACTATACTTTAATTGACCCCACCAACCCAAAAACACACCATAATCCTATCAATTTTAATTCTGAATAAAATAATCTACTTCTCCTATGTTTACTCTTTCAACTGCTGAAAGGTGCAGAAATTGTTGACAAAAGAACCTTCTATCAAATAGATAAATATTTTGGTATATGTGAAAGTGGGTTGGCCAAGGCTGGGAGATTAATGAGATCTTGAAATATTAATATTTAATTAAACTACTATATAGTTTATTGTTATATCAAAATCAAATCACACAAGTTTCCAACAAAGTCTTTATCACAATTATGGGATCACAAAACAACACATCTTTACATCAAACAAAGTCAATGATCTAAGGCTCTATTTATTGCAAGCTCCATTTTCTTCACATGCCTATTGTTGACTAAAACGGAAATTACTAGTCTGTTTGATCAAGTTTTTAAATAAACAAACGTACCAAGTACACTTTTGTGTAGGCAAATTTTAAAACCTTGTTCGAACACAAATTAGTGTTGTAATAATGATAAAATGATGCACAAATTAATTAGCCAAACGCAAGCTTTTATTTTTTTCAAAAAGTACCAGTATCAAGATTGCCAATGATGGTATCTTCTCCAAATCTTGCCTTCTTCCATAATGAACTTGAATGAATAATTCCATCATTTTGCTCTAATCCCAAAAAGTTCCATGATCTTGTTGTGTGTAATTTTCTTCCTCTGTTTTCAAATACTGATACTACCTGTGGATGCTCTGCCCAAAAAAAAGGTCATATTGACAACATTTTAATTTTCTTCCTCTCAACCTCTCGAGTTTAACTCAGAACGGAAAACTTAGCAAGTGGTATGTGGCATGAATCTGAATTAGTCAGCCCAATAAACTTTCTTTACTAGAATCAAAATCCAAAACAGAAAGCAAATACAACATAACACAAAAGAGCAAAACAACCCCAAATCACTTACTTGAAATTTCTCTTGCTTCTTCATCTTCAAGCATAGCAGAAAAGCCATTGATGTGTCTGGTGTAAGAGTAGAAAATTGCCTCCTTTGCTTTCTCATTGCTGTTGTTGAGATTCTCAAACATGTAAGATTTTGGAATTCACATAACATAAAATGAAATATGACTTAATTAAAAGTAACACATAATTAAGTACTATTTAATTACCTTCCTCCTAAGTATGATCCAAGAAATTCATGATGTGAATCTCTTACTCTATCATAATCAATAGATGAAACTTCTTTTTCATGTAAATGTGCACCCATGTACACCACATATGACTACACACAAATCACATTCACAAATTAACAACAAGAAGAAGATATTCAAAGTAGAGAGACTGTTTTCGAATATATAAAAAAATTAGAGCTAAAAATTAAAAAAAAAAATCATACTTTACCTTTTTTATGGCCAATGTGGGACTAAGCAATAACATAAAAAGAATAGAAAGAAGACATAAGGAAACAGAGTTTTCTCCCATTGTTATCTTCATGTTCTTTAGTCTTTTCACTCTCAATAACACACTCTTTCTATTTAAAGAGAACTCTTATTAGAGTTGTAGTTGACCTTTCAATGAATTATTTTATATAAAAAATAAATAAATAACGAATCTTGCTCTTTTTATTTATTTATTTTTATTAGTGGGAAATGTATCCATTTATTGCATGACTTAATTTCAAATATTTCACGGCTTATGTCTATATACAATTATGTATAAGCAATCTTTTCATGTATTTTAATTATGTTCTTCCCAAATTAATCATTCTATGAATCTGTTTTAACATTAGTGTTAGTCTTTACAAGTTCTTTTCAATTTGTTAAAAGTTAATTACTAGTGTTTGAAATTGTTTGAATAAAGCCATTTCTTTTATATGAAATTGGAGTATGGGACCAGTGAGAAAGAAGTGATTACTTATAAAATAATAGAGGCTGTTTGACGGTTTTGTTTTTTCTGATAGATGTACCCAAAGGATACTAGTGACAAAAAAATCATCTTTTTTTATTTGATTTATATATATAGAAATCGTCCTTTTATTTAAATTATTTTTAATTTTGATTCATCTGTTCGATAGGCTAAATTATCATTTCTATCTTTACATATTCTAAAACATTCTATTATTTCAATTATATCAATTTTACCTTTTTTACATCCTCTACATTTAAAGAGTATATAACTATTTTCTTTGTATAATCTTTTTGCTTCTTTTATAACTTTTTCTACTTCATAGCCTTCTTCTATTGTATATATATAATTTTTCAAATGACCAGGGATTTTTATTTCTTATTTTCCTTCTAGATTGTAATTAATTGACGGATTTTTCTTGATTCGGATTATCACAAATCAAGAAGAATTCGGGATACCATTTTTGACTCTATTTTCTCTAATGAGATATCTATGAGATAAATAGAATTTTTAGTGCAGTTTATTACCGTAAAAGAATCTTAAAATCACTCCATCCATAAATTATAAAATACGAAAGATATTAAGGAACAAAGAGAGCCAAGCATATCCATCTGTTCATTTTAGTTGTCATGTATTCTAAATATAATTGTTCTTAAATATTTACTTGTCAATTAAAAAATTAAGAAAGAATTAATTCATTTTTTTCAACTTTACTCTTATCATAAATTAAAATAGATAAAAATTAAAATATTAATAAAAAATATATTGATCTAAGTAAGGATATGATTTTTTAGCCCTTATTCCGTCCTTGTAATGAGTTGGCTTTGGAAGCTGGGGTATGTCAAGCTATACTTCTAATTAAGTTGTTTTAAAACGTTTGGAAAATCTTATCATGATAACTAAAAAGAAACGGAGGAATTAATACTGAATGATTATTGATTGTAATCAGAATATATGTGGCATTATTTTTTGCGGGTTTTAAGGTCCATATATGTCTGCTGACCAATCCACTTAATAATTGAACGGAAAGTGTGAAAATAACAGCTAATTTGAGACTCTCTGGCGATGGAACTCCGAAATTGATTGGAGCATGGCCCACATAATTACTTGGGCCCGATGGAGTGTCCACATTAAATCGACTTAAGTGGTCGAGCCTAGATTATATTTGAAAAAATACCTAATTACACAAATATTTCTATCATATTTACTAATTATACATATAGTTTGAAACAATTACATATTATCTCATTAATTAATAATTTCACACCAGATTTCAAGTTAGATACACCTAGATATAGATTCTTTTGCTATTAGATACACTCTAAAATACATATACATAGGGATAGAGGCGAGCGATAGAGGGAGAAAGGCAAGCGAGAGAGACAGTGTAGTCCAGATATATGAGAATCACACTAGATATATGTATCTAAGATATCAGATACATTCTGAAATATAACATAGATCTAGAAAGCGAGCAAGAGAGAGAGGGCGAGGGAAAGCGTCAGTTTGTTAGAATGTACGCTTCCACCAAGACAGTTAGGATCAGGTCCCTTATCAGAAATCAGTATAGAAACTTAAAGAACAGAAAGGTAAAATCAGACTCAAGATTTTACTTGGAAACTCCTTGCTCAAGGGAGAAAAATCATGACCCGTCCCACAGGATTTCAACTCAACTCTTCACTAAACAACTAAACTAAAGATTTAGATTACAAGCTCTTGCAATCTTGGAATTGCACTCACAATAACTCTACTGCTTCTTAAATCACTAGACTCCTAACTGACTTAGACTTCAAGTAGTCTCAATAACTACTCTAGTTATTTTGACATGATGAACAACGAAAACAAAAACAATGAACTAGTCTAACTTTCTTTATAGATTAGGAGTAGACCTTACAAGATTAAGATCAAGAAATCACAACTCTAAAATAAGAAAAAGTGACTGATAACTCTATCAGGTCCTTCGTATTTTCCAAGAGATGATTTCAGATTCTTGAGAGCATAAACTTCAATGGATTTGTCTTTTTTAGTGATTTTAAAAATTCAAGTGAGAATGGTTGTAAAGAATGTATATATGAATGATATACATTGCTTTGGACGATTTGTATTGATAGACAACTCACTCTCTGCATAGGAACTCAGCCGTGTACACACAGACCTGCAGACTTGGCAGGATCTGTTTTGTACTATTTGTCTGTTGTTGTTATCATCAAGATATCCTCAAAGGGACTCGGTCCTTTACCTGTTCCATGAGTTTGTTAAATTATCAAAACCAACATACACTAGCATTATTAATACCAACTAATACTAAACATTATCAATTTCTCCCTTTTTGATGATGACAAACTCCTTTACAACATTCTTCCTTTATCATCTAAGACCAGAGCCAGAAGCAAATCTCTCTATAGCCAATATCCCCCTTTTCACCAATATCCAGTTAAGCAGGGTAGAAACAAGAATCAAAATGCATTTCCTCTATCACCAAAATGAGTCCATTCCACCTATCACCAAAATCCCTTTCTCTTATTAATCATTATCTCAACTTATAATATTCCCCCTTTTGACATTATTAAAAAGGAAAAACAGTAAACTAAAATCAAAGTATGCATTATCATAGAAAAGTCATAGCCACTAAGGGGAACACAAACATAGGCCAATAAGTAATGAATCAGAAGATTAATTGGAGAAACAAAAATATTCAGTCATTACCAGAAAAGGATAGTATTCAAAACATTATAATATAACTGAGAATGTAAACTATTATGATCAGTTCAAGAAAGGAAAATGATAATAAAGGATGACACTAGGTTGATGGGGATTTTTGGGTGAGGGATTTGAAGAGAAGGGACATCTGATCAGTATGACTTTCATGATGTAGAAGCAGTTTATCTTTGAGACTGGTGACCTGTGCAACAAGGCTAACGTTCTCTTCTTTGAGTGCTTGCAACTCAGAAGAACCTAGTCCCTCTGATTGTGCCGTAGCTAGCTGTGTCTTAAGTCTTGAAATCTCTCATCTTTAGCACTTAAGAGTGCTGTTATATCTTCCAAATCATGCTTTAACTGCCCCTGCTCAAATAAGAACTCAAATATTCTGCTTACTTGCCCAGTTTTTCCCTTAACACTTTCGCGCTCAATCAAAGTGTTCATGGAAAATGACTGTTTAACAATCCCTCTTACACCAATACCTAGTGGAACTTTAAAATGGTTGAACACTTTAGTAAGGAAATATCCATACCCCATTCCGTGCTTACCATCCTTGACAGAGATAATCTTATGTATATGCTCCAAAATGATGGTTGGTACGTTGATAGTGTCAAACTTACTCAAGGCTTCCATGATAAACAAGTTAGAGGCAGATGCCACTGTCCTTTTCTCTGATCTCAAAAGTATTACTTTGTTCACAAATTCAAAATACAGTTGATACACTTCCTTAAGAAACTTCTTGAAAATGCCTGTCGTATTTAGTTTTTGGAGTTTTCCACACTCCTGTATAAATTTCTTAGAACACCCCATCCCTATAACAGATCTGATCCCCTCAGTTTTTACTTTTAGAATTTTACCAAGCAAAAATTCATCCAAACAAATATCAAATCCTCCAACATTGGTGTATAAACACCCATCGTCCCTAAACTCAACATTATAGTAAAAATCACGAACTTGTTGTTCATGCAACACAGGAACATGGTCTCTGAACAGATGTGTTCAATCTTGAATCTCCACGGTATCAGTCAATTCACACATTCCTAGCTTGTTCGGGATATCAGTGTCAAATATCCTCCCATTTAAAACCTTTTGAGTTCTCAGAATTTTGACTCTTTCTTCTTTGGACAAATTCTTCTTAACCTTCATTCTTTTGCTGATTGAACCTGGTCCCTTGTCAGGTTCAGATTAGATGTATCAAACAATTCATCAGTGTCTGTTTTCTCACAATTGAGATAAAACTCTCTTCTTTCTGTAGATTGATCAGGGGAGGTCTCTTTTTTCTTCTTGATTTGGTTCTTTTATTCTTTCATTTTTTCTCCTTTTGTTTTCTTTTTCTTGCTTGATGGCCTTTTTGCAAAGCCTTTTCTTGACCTAGGCTTTGTGACCTTTTTTCTTCTAGAATCAGCCTTCTTTGAACTTCTTTTAACATTTTCTTCACCCTTTTCTAACTTAGTTTCATCATCACCTTCTCCTTTAGATACTTTAATGACCTTATCTTCTTCAGGTATAATAGACTTATCAATTTGTGTCAATCTTCTTCTTCTTCTCTCTGTGGTTTTCTCCTTACTCACTTTCATGGCATCACTCATCAATTTCTTTGGAGCTTCTTGTAGCTAGGGGTGTGGATCGATCGGTTCGATTCGATTTATGTATTATCGGTTCGATTTATCAGTTTTTAGTTTTTAAATACGCTAAACCAATAAGATATTTTTTATCGGTTTTCGATTTATAAATTTTTGATCGTTAAAAGTTCGATTTTCGGTTTACCCAATAAAAAAATGTTCATAAAATAAATATATGACTTCACACTTCTCTAATATTTTTCGGTAAGCCTGTAAATGCTTTGATATACTGAAACAAAAAAGATAATAAGAAATTGAATCAATAAGAGCACATGTAGTACGAAGGCTACAATTACATATTACAACAAAAACATAATATGAAATTTCTGATGTTAATCAAATTACATTCGTTTACGAACTTACAAAAGCTACAATTAAAAAGTAAAATAAAACCTAAAACCATGCAGTCAAACAAGACAATCTTGAACAATCTTAGTTCTTACTTTAATCTTTAGGTTTTGTGTAAAGACTAAAGAGGCCTAGTGTGAAGTAGAAGTACTGTGAAGATTGTAGCATACTATTATGTTAAATTATTACTAATATTTAATATTTATAAAAAGTAAAGCAGTACAATATTACTGTCTTAATGGGTTATCGGTTTACCCAATAACCCAATACTAAAAATCAATAATGAACCATTAACCCTGTAATTTTTTTTATAAAACCATTAAGAACCTATTAACCCAATAAAAATAATCCAATAACATTTTTTTCGATTCGATTTATTGATCGGTTCGATTTTTTTATACCCCTACTTGTAGTAGGGTAGCATGCAGAATCTACTACTTTCTCCTTCCCTTTGCTTGAAACTGACACCATTTTTTTTCAATCCCTAAGACAAGGGCATATTGAACTCACTGTCTTCATCATTAAGAGCACTTACAAATGGTGGTACAGTTTTCGGATTTTTATCCAATCTAGGAGATAGTTCTTCACAAAGAGTAGGATTGGCATTACCTGGTTCCTTTTCCGAAAATAAAGGTACAATTTTATTCTTCATGGTTGTAAGACTTTCTGCAGTCATGTTTTCCACTACCAATTCTTCACTCATTGCAAGAATGTTTGACTCAGTTTCTTTTATTTTTGGTAGATCCCCTTTAAAATGTTGCTCTATAATCTTATTCGAAGATATACCCGGTAAAGATAATGACAACTCAGTTTTAAATGAGGGTTTGGGCTGAATAGACTCATCTGGAGACATGTTTTGAGGTTCATTCAAGTTCAGATAGGAAATAATAGAAAATTCTTTTTCATTGACTTGAATGGAGGAATCAAAAACAGGATTTTTGGACAATACACCTGCAAGAGGGGTTGAAAAGGGAGCATAAGATGATGGAATGTCAAAAAATTTAGAAAATGCAGTACGATCAATTTCTTGAAGAGCTTTGAGCATGTCCTGAATGCTCGAACTTGGGTTATACATCTTGGAATCAGAGAACAGAGAAAGAGAGAGATGGAATTTTTAAGAAAGAAGGATGAAATTTCTTAGAACAAGTAAGGGTTTTGATTAGAAAGAAAATTTTAGAAACTTGTGACAGTTTATATAAAAGAAAGGAAGGAGTGTATCAGGTTCCTTCAAAAAAGTCACGATCCTTAAATTTTAACAGATATGACAATGGTCAGAAGACAGATAACTAATGTGTGGTAATCATAATGGTTCACACAAACAGTTGATAAGCAATGTAAGGAATACTAACCTTAAGACAGGAACAGGTCCCCTCTCTATTATTTTAGGAATGAATTTTCCTGCTCTTCCAGTTCTCTTTTCCTTCAGGCTTATTTCTTATGAGTGTATACCTGCACATGTATAAGATTGACTTTTCATAAGATAATGTAGTGCGAAGATTGAAGATACCTGCATCCTGATCATAGTTAATGAAGATTGCAAGTTTTCAATAATGCACAAAATATTTCAACTTCAGCATCTCAAACTTCAGTCTGTTCATCTTTCCCTTCAACCTGGTACCTTGTCATTCTTTCCATCAATATCTAATCACTGAGCCATTCCCTACTTCAGGCCCTTGAATCATTTTTAATAGGAAGCCATTGCCAAATGAGACACCTTCCACTTGAAGTGCCTTGAGTGAGAGGAAGTTTTTATTTTTTTAATTTTTGACATAAGACCGCATTGGCTCACCACTCCCTTCACTTCTCTGCAACGCTCGTTAATTATTAGATTTGAAAACTCATTTCAAACGGAGTCCCCAATAATTAGATAATGGCACAATCAACGAGTTTTTGGTCCAATAAGGCTAAATATTCTTTCTAAGACTACCTTTGTTTCCAGAACTAGGACCATGTCCTTTGCTCTGGTTTGACTTTTGTTTAAAGTAGTTTGAGAAGTTTCCTCGAGATCTTTTCCAACCAGAACACTCATTCTTCAGATGACTATTCCTCCCCAATGGAGATACAGGAGATTGTCTGATATAGATACATACTTGCTATGAGGATTGTAGGGAGGACTAATGTTCAACCATCCTAATCTTTCGACACGATGAACAATGAAAACAAAAATAATGAAATAGTCTACTTCCTTTATAGATTAGGAGTAGACCGTACAAGATTAAGACCAAGAAATCACAACTCTAAAATAAGAACAAATGATTGATAACTCTATCAGGTCCTTCGTATTTTTCAAGAACTGATTTTAGATTCTTGAGAGAATGAGCTTCAATGGATTTTTCTTTTTTAGTGATTCCAAAAAGCTAAGTAAGAATGGTTGTAAAGAATGTATATATGAATGATATATATTGCATTGGATGATTTGTATTGGGTAGACAATTGACCCTCTGCATAGGGACTCGACCGCGTACACACAGACCTGCAGACTTGGCAGGATCTGTTTTGTACTATTTGTCTGCTGTTGTTATCAGCAAAGTGTCTTCAGAGGGATCAGGTCCTTTACCTGTTCCTTGAGTTTGTTAAATCATCAAATCAACTAGCACTGAGCATTATCAATACCAACTAACACTGAGCATTATCACAGTGTATCACATGTATTTGAGATACATGTATCTTGACGCGGAATATATATGAATCTAGGAATCGAAATCTGGCACGAATGGTAATTTTGAAAACTCAAGGGAAAACACATAATGAGGCCGTAAATTAGTGGAATTTGTATTCTTTATCCATTATAATTTATGACAGCCAATAAATAGTAGAATTGGATGATCCTAGAAATACTAAAAGAAAATCATATATCGATTCAAATAATTTAACTTTGGTCGTTAATTCTTCTAATATCATATCACTCAACTTTCTTGACCTTCCATTATTGGACATGCTTCAAGCCTTCAACTCCCTAATATCTCTTGATATGTACATTGACACTTTCTCTGATCTATTGAAATGGAATTAATGTGATAAGAGAGTTTAATATTTAAAGGGAAGCTTCGAGTTATTTATCAGACTTGTAATTTTGCCCAAATAACATTGAATATTAGTTGCTAACCCTTTATTTCACTTTCGTCAAAATAGGATATATACGTCTTCTATATGTACAAGTTAATTATGGTCCAATTTTGTATAACTTCAATTTCACTGTCATAATTTTTGGTCCACTGAGATTTTTCTTCGAAGTAAATGTCATCAGAATCGAACTTAAAGTCTCAATGTAGATATGTAGTGTTACGTTCGATAAAACTTTTCTATTTTCTGCTTTCATTTTGAGTATACAATATAAAGTTATTTGAAAAAAGAAAAATATTTCGATAAATTTTCTCAAAATGTGATGGTTCTGACTAATTCTGAAAATAGCTAAATGTTGTTTTCTAGTTTCTATGTTTCTAATAAAAACAGATAACACACAATTTACAGTTAAACTATTGAAGTTGACACTTCCATGATATATACAAGTATACAATTTTGTTGGCCAGTTTCACTGGCTCATGTCCTCTATCTGAAAACGGTGAATTTATGCGCATGAGTTGATTTTTCGTATAATCACTTAATGAAAAATTACTGTATTATTTTAAAAAGTCATTTTGTTTATTGAAGATAATTGGAATCAAGAAGAAATATAATTTTTTTGAGATAATAACTATTAATTGAATGACATCATAAATCAACCTAATGTGGCAGTATATGTACCTACTATTATACGCGCACACAGAGTTAATTACTAGTACCCATAACCAAATGTGATAAGTGAATTATTTCCTAATGTATTTTACTATTATTATAAAGAAAAATAAGATGAGGGATAAAGTTATTATAAGGGGAAAATAAAATTATAAATAATTAAAAAAAAAAGAGATGCACCAAATTGATTGTTACACAAAATGAAAATTTTCATCTTTATTTAATGACAGACTATATAATACAATACAATATAACTATTCGAGATTTATTTTTCCGTAAAAATTAAAACATTCTTCAAGAAAATGTATTTTATGCATTCAATTAGGGTGTGACCGTCAATGAAGTGGATTGAGAGTCATCAACACTAATTAATATTCTCTAATTAGTCAACATTAAATTAATTAGCGACATATAATTAAGGTATCTTACCACGTTGTCTGAATATATATCCCCAACGAAACCCCGCCTATCACACACACACATATATATTTTAATCTGAATTTATTTGTATGCTTTTTAAATATTTTAAATTATTAATTGTTAATTTTTTGCGACTTATATTATTTTTTTATGTAGTTTCTTAACATGTAAATTATTTTTAAAAAATTTAAAGATTGTATATTTAAAATGTGCGATTAAAATAAAAAAAATTGACTATCAATCATATAAATTGAGACGGAACTCTAAAGAAATAATAAAAGAGCCAACGTTATTCGATTACAGTACTGCACACATGCAATGCCACGTTCACTGTTGATTAAATTCTTCAACTCATTAGCGTGCCGGTGGGTTTACAATAATTCCTTTGCTAATTTGTTTTCTTCTTATCTTTTTAATATAATAATAGTAAAAGAATCACTATACTCGGAGGCCGAGGCAATTCACATTGAAGATAAAGATTCGACAGAATTTAATAAAATATAATTTAAATTATAAATTTATGTTAAAAAATTTACTTAGAAATATTACATAAATAATTCTCCAAAACACACTAAATAAATAAAGAAAAAGAGTTATACATGGCTCATATATGATAATTTATAAATTTTAAATTTCAAATCTATCTTTTTGATATATTAATTATAGTTTTAGAAACAGATAGATAAGTTCCTATAAAGTAAGCAATTAGCTGCTTGAAATGATAGGTTGTCTATTCTGCATGCCAACATGTGATATTAAAATTGGGTTTAATACCTCTTAAATTTATCAATAAATTTAGGTTAATTAAACACTCAAATTATTGCTGGTTCCAATTAATTGAATGCATAATAAAGTAATTTATATTAGATATATCTTTTTAGCTAGTGTTTTCTAATGCGTTTTAATAAGTGCAATAATTCATTCTTAAATTTAACTTAAGCGTGCTTCTCATATTAAAATTATTTTATAATTTGTTTAAATCATAAATTTCAAAAAAATTCTTCTTCCTTATTACATAAAATGAGAGTCATGAAGAAAGTATATGCCTATGGTCCATATTCCATAGAGTATACCAACAAAAGAAAAAGACGCTAGCTCATTGATTGATCGAAACTCAAAAGCTAAGACCACAATGTAGAGAAAAAGTAGATTTTCCTATGTGACTATACATTACCTAACGAGTGACGTTTAGCTTCTATTTGATCATAGATTTTATAAGTACTATTTCAATAAAAAATTACTTGTCCATAAAATGTGATTAGTTTTTGAAATAAAAATGAAATTGAAGTTCCAAAAATTATTTAGGTGATTTTTTTCCTTTCACTCGCAACATTTTAAAATATCTTCAAATAAAATACATGTTCAAACACAATTTTGATAATAACAATAACATCGGCAGATGATAGTGTGTATCGTTTAATGATTATAATCAAAATCTTGTGGAACTCATTATTATGATTGTTAACTAAACTAGCCATGAAAATATGGCAAACTCAACTTGTCCACCTTTAAGCGATTTATATTGAACATTTGAACATATATTTTCATGATGGGTCGACCCGTTCTAGTTTAGACGGTTTAGGCTAAGCTATTTTCATGACGGGTTGATTTGGTTATCCAAGTTTACTCATTTAAGCGTTGCACTAATTTGAGTTAAATATATAGTTCTCATAAGAAAAATAGGCAAAATCTTTTATTAATATATGTTTGATATAGTTATAATAAAGAAAAGAAAGTTTTATTAACTTTGTTTGGTAATATAATTATTTAGTATAAGAATGTAAATAAAGAAATTAAAACTTAATTAGCATTGGGTGAATTAGCTATAATCAGTGGCGAGATCAGAATGAGTCAAAATATAATTAAAGATGCAAGTAACATACAATAAAACATGGGAATTTAACATATAGTGTAAATACATTATTATTTTTATGTATTTATGCAATGTAATTTTTCAACAATACTCCTTGACTCAAAGTGGGTTTGCCATGCCGGCTACGACCCATTGTTTAGTTTATTTTGACTAAAACTATCTTATCCCAAGTATACTAGACTAATTAATGACTCGTCCATTTATTAATTCATCTTATTATGTGTGCTTATTCGAATTCAATTCAACCAATTCATTTAACACGCTTGTCTTTTTACTCAGGAGTTGTATCAGTTGCTATGCAGAGAGGTTGGAGTTGAAAATTTCAAATTAGAATTAGTAGGAGAGCATATTGAGGTGTAGTTCTTAGGAAAAACTACCTAATTAGACATACATTCATACTATAGCTATTAATTTAATCTATACTTTCAAATAATTACTTATTATCTCATTCTTTATTAATTGATACATCAGTTATTAAAAATAATCAAAAATATACTCACCTTACTTAATTATTTCCCTAATTTACTTCTTCACTCCAAATCAACCCCCTCTCTCCTAATTCTTTCCTTCCCACATTCATCATGAATGCTTCTCGAAGGTTTTGTATACTCCATAGAAAGGCAGAAGAAAATCATGAATGCGGGCGAAGGAGGAGACCGGCTGAATAATCTGTCAGAGCCTATTCTTCTCCACATCCTTTCTATGTTACCAAAGAGTAAACAAATTATCATTTAGGGTTTTTCCTTGCCGGAGGAGGAGACCGACTGAGTAATTTGCCAGTGCTTATTCTCATCTACTTCCTCTCTATGTTACCAAACAATAAATAAGTTATCATTTAGGGTTTTCCTTATAGATACTTAGAGTTTGTTGATCTCGATTTGTGGGTGCACTTTGCTACTAATATTGGTAAGGTTGAAGAGTTTACGTTGAAAATATACATATGTATCTGATTCAGAACTTACGTATATGATAAAGTGTATATGTATCTAAGTTAAAATTATATGTAAAGATTTTTAATGCTTGAAAAAAATGGAAGATATATGGCTTGAAAGTTTCAGAAACAGTTCGTTTGGTGGAGTTTCCGCCGGAGACGGCCGTCTCTGCCCTAGAGGTGGTTAAAATATGCAGTTTCGTGGCCGGCAAAATGTAATGGTCGACAATTACATGGCCAGGAGAACACCTTTATCGGTAGATACATGGTTGAAAAGTTTCAGATACATCGTTGGTCAAACTAGATGTATCTGCTTAGCATGTATTCGAGATACATACTTTTGGATATAACGTATGAAATTGATACTTGATACATCAAATTAATACTAGATACATATAGATAGATACATGAAATTAAAACTCAGATCATATAAATAGATACATGAAATTAATATTTGATACATATAACGGATACATGAAATTAATACAATATACATCAAATTAATGAATTTATTATTTTTTGAGTAATAAAATGAAATTAACCAAATTACATAATTAAGATATACATGTTTTTTTGTTTATTAATAATATCAATGAATTTATTATTTTAAAGAGTAATAAAATAAAATTAATTAAACATAGATACATTCCTTGATTTTCGCCTTCAACTAAGGGATTTGATTAATTTAAATTTTCAGAATTAATTGTCCATGTATCTAATAAAGGCTTTTCTATTCACCATTCCATCATTTATGAGATTTTATGTAATAAGGCAAAGTTACTAAAAAAAAAGTAATTAATTCCTAAATTTGTGAGATTTGTGCAAGCTACCCTAGTTCTTACCAACTGCCTCAAGAAGAAATTGGGTCAGGCCCAAATGGTGAGCGTTGGGCCTGTTGCTGCTGCTGTCCCAATGCAAGGCCCCAAGCTTCAGCTGCTGTTTTGAATTGTTTCAGAAATATCTCTTACACTGTGATTTGTTCATTTGGTAAGATTGTGTAAAAATTGATTTTTTTTTTATTAGTTTCACAACTTGTGGGGTTTTTAGGTTTATTGAAAAAAATACTCCATCTCTTTCAATTTATATGACTCAATTTATTTTTTAGTCGGTCCCAAAAAGAATGGCATATTTCTATATTTAGTAACAATTTAACTATAAAATTCTCATTTACCCTTAAGTTAATGATTTATAGCTACACATGTTGAGAGTTTGCCCTGATTTTCCTAGTATGATTGGGGTTTTCTAAAAGAAAAATATAATTTTTTTATATTTGGCTAGTCTTTTTTATTGTCGGAAAAGATTTATGACTCTATAAATAGAGGTTCATTCCTTCTAAACATAGTTACATTCACAATGTAGTCCTAGGGGCTTTGAGAGTTTTGTGTTTGAAGATGGAGATGCAACCTGTTGAAGATTATGTGAAAAAGATGGAGCAAATTTATTTTGTCATAAATTCAGGCCAAAGGAGAGAATTGTTGAGAGTTTGCCCTGATTTTTCTAGAATGATTGGGTTTTCCTTTTCCTAAAAGGCAAACACAATGTCTTCATATTTGGGTAGTCCTTTTTCCTAAAGAAAAATGTTTATGACTCTATAAATAGAAGCGCATTCCTTCTAAACATAGTAGCATTCACAATGTAGTCCTAAGGGGCTTTGAGAGTTTTGTGTAGGGGGAGAAATTGTGAGACACAAGTGATACGTTATCACTTGTGTGAACCTCTTTTTATTTTGAGTAAATTGTGTGAGTTATTTCTCTCGATATTTTGTACTATCATATTTATAGTGGATTAATTGCTCATCTCTTCTTGTGGATGTAGGTCAGTTGACCGAACCACGTTAAATATTGTGTCTTTTTTGGTATATTTCTTGTTCGTCTTCTTAGTCATAATCTTTCAATGTTTGATTTGCTAGCTCCGCATGACACCTAAATATTTCGGTCCTAACAACACAAACATCTAGAACTTATTTTAAACCACAAGTGACAAAAATCTTTCTTTCTTTCTTAAATTTCGTATTAAGTCAAACTACATTACGTAAAATTGGGACAAAGGGAATACAACTTATGAAATTCAAATTGCACGTGCAAACAAAACTTCAACTTTATATGATTTCACATCACATGTCCAACGCGGTGCTTAAAAATTGAAAATCAAAACAGGCGATCATCGATCTACACAATATATAGCTACGATATACAAACCGGTTTAATGCAATATAACCAAAGTACGTAAATGACATTTCACATAATGGAGCAACATTCCTGGTCCGGGTCTCTAACTTCGTAAACTTGGTATTGAGGTGCGCCAAAATATGGATAACCATGGGGTTGCGGATTTGCGTCGGAATCTGTGCTTCCGTCGTTGACATCGTTGTTCCTGTCAGTAGCAGCAACGACAACAGGGGCAACGCTCATCAGATGGGCGTGGCCCAATTTCTTCCTGAGACAGTTTGTAAGAACAACTGCGTCAATATGCTCTCCCACTACTTCCAAATCGAAATTTTCACCTTCCTTTATAGTTGCTGATTCCACCCCTAATACATATATATTAAGCACACACCAATAAAATTAGGATATTAAATGTATATATTGTGCAGAATTTGAAACGATGCAAAATATGGATAACCATGGGGTTGCGGATTTGCGTCGGAATCTGTGCTTCCGTCGTTGACATCGTTGTTCCTGTCAGTAGCAGCAACGACAACAGGGGCAACGCTCATCAGATGGGCGTGGCCCAATTTCTTCCTGAGACAGTTTGTAAGAACAACTGCGTCAATATGCTCTCCCACTACTTCCAAATCGAAATTTTCACCTTCCTTTATAGTTGCTGATTCCACCCCTAATACATATATATTAAGCACACACCAATAAAATTAGGATATTAAATGTATATATTGTGCAGAATTTGAAACGATGCAGATGAACGAAATTAATAAATGGATGGATTATTATTAATATTTCTATTTATGCGAGTTGAAATGAACTGGATCAAAGTGTGTTAAACAGATAAGTGATAGTTACCAAACAAAAACTAATAAAACTTTATTTTTCTTTATCATGGATATATCTAACCTATCAAAATAATTTTTTTCAAAACATATTATCAAATTTTCTAATTATGGATCAACTTATATTACATGTTTGACCCAATTCATCTCATATTTTAGATGAATTAACTTGAATTGTACCAAATTGACCCTCGCATCAACTTGCCTAAACCTGGACATGATAACGTATTAATATTTTCATGAGCTAATTTAGTCCACCCACCCATGATAAAACCAATCTAATTAAAAAAATGAGTTCCGCAAGATTTTGATTTGAATTATTAAAATCAAGAAACTAAAAGGAGACCAATAAATACCTGATTGAGAAACAGCAATTTTGATGGCCTTGGTCCGAGATTTCCGATTATTCCTATCAATGAATAATTTGATAATCACCTTTTGCTGTCCAATTTATGAATATATATGTAAGTAAAATCACAATTCAACTAAATATAAGAAGTAATACAAGGTACGTACAGCTAATTAAGACTTAGACTAAATTAAGCTAATACTTAAAAGTTAAGACATGAATCATACTCTCATTTTGGCTAGTCCTTGATGGAAAACTTGGTTCACAATATAGTACTAATTAATTCAATAGGGAAGATATGTAATTCTTGAAATTGACTTGGAGAACTAGAATTTATAAATTTGGAGTATTTATAGATAATTATTAGCACGGAAAGAACACGTATTGAAGACAATAAAAAAAAGGATAAAAATGATATTAAGATAAAATGACAAAAATGATCCCTTAGGTTTTTGAATAGGTTCAAAGAGGTTCCTTAATAATTAATATATAATCCTGAGCAGTTTTAGTCCATTAAGTATTTTATTAAGCTTTGTTGGTTTTATGTGAGGAAAACTATGGCAAAAAAGAGATTTAACATTTAAAAAATCCCATCATATTCTAAATTTACAACATAAAAAATAGCAAAAGTTATACGTCATGTGTATAACTTAATCATATTGATGTGTAATGAACAAGCTAATTAAATTTTGGGTCCCAGAAAAGTTAAATAATCAATCTGCTTTTTGGTTTTCATATGTTCAAAAAAGTAAAAAATAATTAGTCATGTTCCCTGCAATAATCTTCAAGAATAAAAAGTCATGGCAGTAGACGCAATGCAATACTTGGGAAAATGTCAACTGAAGTAGTTTGCTAAATTACAAACTATAATTAGCTAAATTATAGTACTAATAGTAGATTCTAATTTCTGATTTCCTAATGTTATTTATTTTGTCTTTTCATATGTCATACTGATAAGTGATACCATATAAATTTTTCCTAGGATTAATAGTAGTATTTTTTTTTTATCCTTATTAGTAAATTTTGATTTTAGTTCTTGTGATATCTTTAATTTATAATTATTTGAAATGTGTATGTTTGATTTTTTTGCTTGTGAATAATCACGTTTTTTTTATGAAGTATTAATCATTTAACTATACATGTATTATGTTATATTATATTGTTACTCTGTGTTTTATTTTTTTGAGGGAGGCTTGTCATTTATTTTATTTTTTTAAAGAAAAAATAAAAACAAAAACACGGAAGGGCCCACATATAATAATTTCTTGGTGCTTGCACATAAATATGTTTAACTAAATTGTTTCTTCTTAGTAAAGTTATTCTAGAGAAGTGTTCAGATGGAAAATAATGTTTTTTTTTGTCGACCAATTTAATAGACGACTAGTTAATTTAAATTCAACAAATCAATACTATTTTAATATTATTATTATATCAACTTATTAAATTCAACGTAATCTTATTTCGATATCGTTATATAAATTTGATAAATTTTTGAGTCGGATTTTATTATTCTAACTTTATATTATATTTTTTCAGTGAAAATTTGCATTGCTTACATTCTTACTTCATAAGGTCCGTGTACATCCTACTTTTTCTAGACTTCACTTATATGATTACACTAAGTATGTTATAATTATTTAATTTGTATATATCAACTAAAAATATAAAATCTCTCCATGAAGTTTGACATTAGGCCCCAAATTTGTTGATACGATCCTGCTTTTATCTATAGAAACTTCCTTTTGCTGGATGATTCTGGAAATAGTGATTAAGTATTATATATGCCTTGATCACACTGTAATTAGTATTGCAATTAAAAAAGGCGCATTAAGTTTTGAGGAAACAAGCGTGCTATTTTATTTAAATGGGAAGGGCTCTCGTGGAATAATTTTGGTTAATTAGGACCTTGATCATAATTAAATGTCTTAACTCGATTGTTTCTCTCCGGGATCATTTGGTAGCGTGCATAATAATAGTAATAGTAATGAACAAGGCGTATTTGTAATGATATGGTTAGTTATGCTATCATTATTTTTTATTCACTATTTGATTTCTTAAACCCTGCTTATTTATGTATTAATAACATTTACATTGCTAATATCATAATTTGCTATGTATTAATTATACACCCTATACTATAAGATAAAATATATAACTAATACATCATCCTACCAAACGACCACATATTATTTATTAGTTTAGATTACCTGAGACGTTTAGAAAATAAATGTTGCTTTTGCTTAGTTATAGGCAAAAAACAAGTCAACCACAAGGATTTAAGAAATTACATGCACTGTCAACATGTTGAGTACAATCTTGATAGAACATTATTGAAAACCTTTGGGTGAATGGTAGCTACAACGAATGAACTATGAAAAACTGCAAATGGAATGTAACGAACCATTAGATCGTTTTGAGTATTAGAATTTTTTATTTTATAAAAGTCTCATTTCGTAAATTTTTAATGGATATTTTGGACTATTCGATAAATATGGTTATTTAATTGAGGGGTAACTTTAGATAACTAATTTAATTGGTGGGCTAAATTGGTAATTTTTTTACACATACGCATAGATCCATCCTTCTTCTTCACAAATAACACTGGAGCACCCCAAAGAGATACACTCGTCCTAATAAACCCTTTACTCAATAAATCATGCAATTGCTCCTTCAATCCTTCAATTCGGCTAGTGCCATATGATAAGGAGGAATGAAAATGGGTTGAGTACCCGGTTCTAAATCAATACAAAAATCAATATTACGGTCCGAAGAAAGACCTGGCAAATCCAGAAGAAAGACCTCTGAAAACTCACTCTGGAATAGACTCAAGCATAGGACTCACTACACTAATATCTCGAATATGTACCAAATAAACCAAACATTCTCTCTCCACCAAGCGACGAGCCCTAAGAAATGATATCACCCTTTTTGGAGAATGACTAAGAGAACCTCTCCACTCTACTGTAGGAATCCCAGGCATAGCTAATGTAACTGTCTTAACATGGCAATTTAAAATCTCGTGATAAGGAGATAACCAATCCATTTCAAGAATAACATCAAAATCTACTATATCTAAGATCTTTAAATCTATATAAGTATCATATCCTATCAAAGTAACCACACACGATCGATATACCCGATCTACCACTACGGAATCCCCAAAAGAAATAGAAACATGTATAGGCATATCAAGAGACTCACATGATATATCCAAACTCGAAGCAAAATATGTGGAAACATAAGAATACGTAGAGCTTAGATCAAATAATACAATAGCTAATCGATGAAAAATCGGAATGATATATGTGGTAACAACATATGAAGCTTCTGCCTCGAGCCTACTCAAAAAAACATAACAATAGGCATGACCGCCCTCAGACTATGAACCTCCACGACTGCCACCTCGACTAGAATGGGAACCACCTATACTAGAATGAGAACCACCCCTATCACTATGTGCACCTCCCTTAATCAAAGGTTGTGCAGTCCTAGAAGTCAAATCCTGAGAACCTTGTTGTGAACTACCACGTCTGATTCTGGGCAATCTCTCATAAAATGTCCTATATCACCACACTCAAAACAACCCCGATGAGGCATTCTTTCCTTTATCTTATGTGCTATCTCATGTAGTAATTATCTTTTTCAATTGGAAAGATGATGAGAGAAACCTAAATAACCAGAATGCCCTCCATAACCAGAAGGTCTAAAGGATAAACCTTGTGAAGTATGTGTCGAACTAGAAGTACTGTGCCCAACATAATTAGCCTCGAACACCGGTATAGCGGCATGAATGGGTCTGCTAGACTGACAATTATAACCTCTTTCTGAGTAACCTCGACTCCTAGGTGGAGCACCCCCATAAACACTTGAATGATGGTCCCTCTTGCCCTCATACTGCTCAAATCCCTCACATCGAATCATCTCTAACTCCTTGGCAACAATTACCATTTTCTGAAATGGAACACCAGAAGCAACAACTGGAGAAATTCCCATACGAATCAAAATAATCAACCCCTTGACAAACCTCCTCACTCTCTCAACCTCGATGAGAAGTATTATCTAACGTGTCTTGCCAAGGCATAAAATTTAACCTCATACTCAGCGACTGACATGCCTCCCTGCTGCAAACCCTCAAACTCTGCCTTTTTGCGCTCTCTTTCACTGTGTGGAATAAACCTATCTAGAAATACCTGAGTAAACTGAGTCCATGAGCGTAGAGACGATCCACCTGGCCTACTACTAATATAGTCCCTCCATCACTACTTGGCCGGTCCAGTCATCTGAAACGCTGTGTAGTCAACTCCATAGAACTCTACTAATCCAAGGTTGTGCAACCCTCATGACAGCTGACTATAAATTCATATGCATTTTCATTCAAGTCACAATTATAAATCGGAGGATTCATCATTCTGAATCTCCCAAACATCTTTTGTTCATCGGTGGTCATGGCAGGCCTATTAGCCAAATGTGATGTAACCCCTAGCAATACTATACTATCTAAAAAAGGAGCTGTAGCAGCAGTTGGCTGAGTGCCTGGAGTTTGAGAACCTAGAGCAACAGTCTGATCTGGAGTCCGACCTCCAATATGAATTAGTGAGCCATCAGAGGTGACAGGCAATGTTCCCGCCTGAGCTATCCCCTCTAAGAGTCCTAACATACGAATCAAGGTATCCTGAAGTACGGGAGTGGCAATAAAATCAGGTGAATCCTAAGCTGGTCAATACCTCTCAACATGATCTTGCACATCCTCATGAATCACATCTGCATCTGGAGATACTCCCCCAGCATGACCCTGAGTGGTTGTCGGTACTTGGACTCCCATTTATTCAATAATAAATAAATTATTAAAAATAATAAATTATCACATAAATTAATTATTTAAAAGAGTACCCTTCAACTAAATAACCACAGTTAAACGGATAGTGCAAAAATTTTATTTAAATTATTTTTTTATGAGAAGAGTCAAAATAATTTTAGTGTTCAAAATAACCTAACGGATCGTTACAGATAATTGCCTTTTGCTGCCCAATTTTAAAGAGTGCATGTCAGTATAATCAAAACTATACCACAAAGATAAGAGTTGTAATTGCTTAATTAGGTGTTAGAATGACAACAACAAAAAAAAAGAAGAAGAGATACTAGTAAAAACACACTTCTGAACTATTATTCTTTTCATGAATTTCACACTCTAATTATTAGTTGTTTTTTTCTTCTTAAATTATCACGATTTATGTATTAAAACCTATCTCAAAATAAATGTTAATTACCTTCATTTTCTGGGATTTTGTTAGGGTCGTACATGACCGGGTTGGTTCGAATTTTTTAAATATCAAACCAAATTATTTGTGTCGAATTTTTAAATCTATAAATCAAATCAAACTAATAAACTCGGATTTTTCAACCTCGGGTTCTTATGGGTTTTTTCGGTAAAGTATTTATACAAATAAATAATTAACTTGTGCTTCAAACATTTCTTTAGTCCTACCAAAATACAACTATCTAAGGTGCTTTTTTAAAAAAGAAAATAACACAAAATATGAGATGAGTGATGACACTAAATATTCAATAAAAAAATAATACTAAAATCGTAGAAAATAAATATTACAAATTAATAAGTTATAATGAAAATGATCATAATTTAAACGTACTAAATCGTGTTAAAATAATTCTACTAAGTATTAATTAAATGATTAAATATTAAAAAAAACTAAAATTAGGTTATGTATTTTAGTTTTCTAAACGAAATATAAAACTAAAAAACAAATATTCAACATTATACTATCATTTTTAGTGTTAAATTTTTTTAACTTTTTTTGTTAGATTTAGTATCGATTTGATTTTGATTTGAGCTTTATTAGATTTACTAATATCTATGGACTATAATCTTTATTGGACCATTTAAAATTCTAAGTCTCAAACTTGAAATAATATGTTAAGAAATAAAAACTATGAAAAAGTATAAGAAATATTTATAAATTATATCAAAGTAAATATTTTTATGTATAAAATAAATTTTTAAAATTATATATCTAATGTCGGGTTGATTTGGTCTCAGGTTGACCTTTTTTTAGTTAAAACAAAACCAACTCAAATATAGTCGAATTTTTTTTTCAATATTAAATCAAGTCAAATAAAATAACTAGTCAATTTTTTTAAAAAAATTTAACTCAATTTGCGATTTGATTCAATTTTCGATTCAATTTTATGCACCCTAGATTTTGATGCTTAAAGACTAACAGAGAAGTTTGTAGTTTTCCTTAAGGGAGTATGTATACATTCTTAAGAGCATTTATAACTCTCATTTCCTTTTGATGTAGGATACACAAGTCAACAAGTCAAGTCTTCTTTTTTCATTTATTAATAAAGCCATGAATTGAAAGAGTCGTTGTAATACAAGTGGGTAGTACGTTTAATCATACCATGATGTAGTAAGAGTTAGAATTTTAGTTTAATTTAATTTTTTTATTTATATTTAAAAATTATTAAATTTGTAAAAATTATTAATTGAGAATTCATTAAATTTAATGAATTAAAATTTTAAATTCATAAACTATAAATTGTGGCTCCGCATGTGATCATCAAACTCTAATATTGAGGTGTCTCATTAATTAACTCGTTTCTTTTACTAAAAGTAATATTTTAAAGACTTGTTCACACGAAAAAGTAATACTAATACTTTCTTTATGTTATAAAGTTAGACCAACAAGTTACAATTAAGTCAACTCCATGCACCAAGTCAATTTAAAATATTATATGTAGTATCTTGTGCAATCTTGAAAATTGTTGACAATTCTTAGGAAGATGAGTTGCCCAGATAATTCGAAGAATGTGAATGGTTATTGTCCAAGAGCATCTCACTATTGACAATTTTGTTCATTTAATGATTTAATTGACAATATATATATTAAATATATGAATGGAAAAGGATGGAACTAATACATGCTGATATTTTCCTCTCAATATAGTGTTCCCTTTTGTCAAACTCTATATATTTATTAATGTATCAATAAATATTTGACTGTAAATGTAAATATAGTTATTATCTTCCAATATTATACACTGTTTTCAGTAGGCAATCCAAAATTGTCATTTCACATAATTGAACAGTTGGATTGACCATACGAATCTGTTTGGTAAACAGGGTATTGATAAGACGGATAGGTATAATAGTACGAGCCGGGTTGCGACTGAATCACTGTAGCTGTAGCTGGAGCTGGAGTTGCAGCTGCAGCTGGGGGCTTTTTATCGCCACCAGCTGGGCCAACGCTCACAAGGTCCGCCTGACCCAAATTCTTCCTTAACAAGCTCGTTAGAGTCGCGGCGTCTACTTCTCCCACAACTTCTAGCTGGTTCTTTCCATCCCCTGTTATAGCTGCTGATTCCACACCTAAGTAACAACAATTGTATATAATCAGCTTTGGACTAAATTAGCACAATTTTTTTTTCTTTTCAGTTATTAACAATTTGATAGACGAATTTTTTTTTGATTGAAATGAATTACCTGATTGAGAAACAGCAATCTTCAAGGCCTTGGTCCGATATTTCTGATCATTTCCATTGAAAGATAATCTGATAACAACCTTTTGCTGCCAAGATTTAACAACATACGTTAATATACATATATATAAGAGTTGAATCATACAGTAAAATCATACAAATTAATTTGCATACCTTCATTTTGTTTGTTTGATGGGAATTAAACTTTGGTTAGGAGTATAATTCAGTAGGCAGAGAGAGTGAAAGAGAGGAATATTTGAAATGCTGGGAAATTGCAGTGAGTAAGACTTGTATATTCTAGGCTATTTATAGACTTTTCTACTCAAGTATTAAAGTAGTTTGATAATAAAAGGTACAAAGAGTAAAATGAATTAGAAATAACGCGTATTGAAGAAGAATAATTCCGTTATCCGTCAAACCTCCATACGTTATGAAGATGACTTAATTTTCATTGCATGAGACCCTAAAATTTGTTTAAAATATACTCCCCTCTCAATTTAATACACTTACCTTTTTAATTTTTAGTTACACCAATAATGAAAAAAGTGTTTTAGATCATTAATTTTTTAAAAAAATTATTTCATTTTTATACTTTGTCAAATTAAACGGTGACGGAAGGAGTATATGTTTGGGTAAAAATTATTACTCCACTTATTTTAATTCAAGTATTTTATTTTTCTTCCTATAAGTTTGTTTTGAAAAAAAATAATCTTCTTTGTATATTTATAAGTCGAACATATTACATGATTTGTTTAAAATCAGAAGATTCAAAAGATACTTTAATAGATGTTTTTAGTTTAAGATTAAAATTGTATATCTAGTCAAACTAAAATAAAATAAAAAAATTTTAAAAAGTGATTGCAAAATTCATGTAAACCCATATTTTTTCGTTTTAATTTGCTTGTCTTACTTTTCTTTTTAGACCATTTCAAAAAACTCAATCTTTTTTGTGGCAAATTTTAATTCTAAATTTTATTTTCTTAAACTCCGTTAAAACTAAAAAAATATAAAAACAAATTAAACTGACGAAGTAATGGATCCTCTAGATTTGCTTCTAATGAGTGGGTCCCGAAAATTCAATAAGGCAACCTAACATTTGGACATAGAAAAATGAACAAGTCATGCATCTTCCCCTTTCTTGCTTGGCAAGGACTAAGTCGCATCCCTTTCCCTTGTTTCGGCGCAGTAAGGGCGGCTAAGAGTGAAGTAGTCGGACGACTTTTCAGTACCTATTATCTCTCATTATAATTATTTTTTTGAGTCATGATTAATATATCAATTGGGGAACAAAAATAAATCAATATAAGCTATATATCAACGCCCCACACTCATGTAGCATAAAACAGAATTGAAATGAATCTAACTCTAATGTCAAATATAAGAAATGAATATTGAACTTAATTAAACCTCAAAAACTAATTTATAAAATGGGAATTGTTAAAAATCGTAGGAAGATAATTGTCACATCCACCACCCATGTGGACATATCTCTGTATCTTTTACAATGCCAAAATATGACATTTATAGCCAGCAATGGAAGAAAAAAGAAGAACAAGTGGGCAAGTTGATATATTTAAGTGGGCCCCGCAAAAGGGACATCCACTAATCCACTTGCTCATTAACACTCTCTCTTGGATATGCACGTGAAACGATTCGTTACAAACTTTACAAGACATAATATACATATTTATCGTAAATATCCATAAATATTGTGTCTCGTTAAAATCTTACTAGAAAAAATCAGTGGAAAAAAACCTAGTGAGGAAAAAAGAGTACACACATCTGGTAATACGTCTTGAGTGCTGCCTCATTAAAAATCTTACTAAGAAAAACCCAGTGGAACAAAATCTTGGTTAAGAAAAAAAGAGTACAACACGTATTTTACTCCCGCTGATGAAAACTTCATTTGATAATTTGGAGAGACGCATTCCAACTTTATATCTTAATTTCTCAAAAGTTGATGTTGGTAATGCCTTTGTGAACAAATCTGCAAGATTATCACTTGAACAAACTTGTTGTACATCAATATCACCATTCTTCTGGAGATCATATGTGAAAAATATTTTTGATGAAATATGTTTCGCTGTCTACTTTTATGAAGCCACCTTTCAATTGAGCTATGCACGCGACATTGTCTTTGAATATAATTGTGGGTACTTTGACATCATTTTCTAGGCCGCATCTTTCTTTAATGAACTATATCATCGATCTCAACCATACACATTCTCTACTTGCTTCATGAATTGGTATTATTTCAGCATGATTTGAAGAAGTAACAACAATAGACTGTTTTGTAGATCGTCATGATACAGCAGTTCCTCCGTGTGTAAATAGATATTCTGTTTGAGATCAAACTTTATGTGAATCTGATAAATAACTTGCATTTGCATAACCAATAAGGTCTGCACAACCTTTGTTAGTATAAAACAAACTCATACCAATAATACCCTTTAGGTATCGCAAAATATGCTTGATACCGTTTCAATGCCTTTGCGTTGGAGATAAACTATATCTCGCTAGCAAATTAACAAAAAATGTTATATCAGGTCTGGTTGCATTAGCAAGATACATAAATGCACCAATAGCACTGAGATATGGTACTTCAGAACCAAGAGGTTTTTCATCCTCTTCTGGAGGTCGAAATAAATCTTTTTCCACTTCAAGTGATCGAATAACCATTGGAGTACTTAATGGATGTGCTTTGTTCATGTAAAATCGTTCTAAGATTTTCTCAGTGTAGGCAGATTGGTGGACAAAAACCCCGTCTGCAAAATGTTAAATTTGCAGACCCAGACAAAGTTTTGTCTTCCCACGATCTTTCATCTCAAATTCTTTCTTTAGATATTCAATCGCTTTTTGGACCTCTTCAGGGGTTCCAATGATATTTATGTCATTAACATAAACGACAAATATAACAAACTCTGATTTTGTTTTCTTAATAAAATACATGGACAAATGACATTGTTTATATACCCTTCATTTATTAAGTACTCACTAAGGCGATTATACCACATACACCTTGATTATTTTAGACCATATAATGACCTTTGTAATTTCATTGAGTACATCTCCCGAGGTTTAGTACATGCTTCAGGCAATTTTAATCATTCTGAGATTTTTATGTAAATTTCATTATCAAGTGAATCATAAAAGTAAGTTGTAACTACATCCATTAGATGTATTTCAAGATTTTTATGTACAGCTAAACTAAAGAGATATCGAAAAATTATTTCATCCATAATAGGTGAATATGTTTCTTCATAGTTGACCCTGGGTCTTTGAGAGAAATCCTTGTGCAACAAGGCGTGCCTTATATCTTACAATTTCATTTCTCTCATTTTGTTTTCGCACAAAAATCCATTTATAGCCAACTAGTTTTACACCTTCAGGGATTTAGACTACAGGTCCAAAAACCTCGCGTTTAGTAAGTGAGTCTAATTCTGATTGAATTTTCTTTTGCCATTCTGGCCAATCACATTTACGTCAACATTCGTTGACTGATTTAGACTCAAGACTTTCACTATCTTTCATGAGGTTAAGTGCAACATTATATGTAAAAATATTATTCATCGTAATTTTTGATCGATCTAAATTTATCTCATCACCGGTAGAACTTATTGAAAGTTCTTCATTCACTTGAGTCTCAGATAGGCACATTCACTGCAGTGATATATGACTTAGTTATTCGTTTCAAATCAGTAAATGCATCTGACATTTGATTTGCTATGTTCTGTAAGTGGATGATCTTCTGAAACTCATGCTCACATGTGCGGGTACGTGGATCAAAATGAGATAGTGATGACACCTTCCACATAATTTTTCTTGTGGGATCTTTTTTATCTCCCCTAATAGCGGAAAAAATATTCCATCAAACCGACAATCTGCAAATTGAGCATTAAATAAGTCTTCTGTCAATGGTTCAAGGTAGCGGATTATGGAGGGTGAGTCAAACCCAACATATATGCCCAATCTTCATTGAGGGCCCATTTTTGTACGTTGTGGTAGTGCTACAGGCACGTATCTTCACAACCAAAAATTCGCAGATGAGCTATATTTGATCATGCCATAGAATAAATATATTTAGATCAGTAAATCGCTAGTTTACGATCATATATGCTTTAATTGCACTAATTTTTGCATAATATAGGCCAGACGACAAAGTTGATAATTTTTCTAAAATATATTTCTGGCCTGAGACACTCTAGGTTATACCAAGGTATTCAATATTTTTAAAACTTAATAAGTTTTTTGGAGATTTAGAAGAGAATAATGCATCTTCTATAACAATTTTTGTCCCCTTAGGCAGAAATATAGTAGCTCTTTCGGAGCATTCAATCATTTTCGAATTATCAGAAATTCTAGTAACATTTGCTTTTTTTCTAAACAAGCTGGGAAAATATTTTTCATCTTTAAAAATTACATTAGTTGTTCCACTATCAATTACACTAATATCCTCGTGATTGATCATTGATCTAAATAAAATTTGAAGCATATCTATATTTTTTTCAAAAAGAAATAAAGTAAATATTATAATTAAAATATGATCCATTACACAACTTTTATTTATTTACACAGATTAAAAAAATATAAATATAATATTTAGTACAGACAAATAAAAAAAACTATTTAAATATTATTAGGCTTATCAATATTCATATTGTCTTCTGGAAAATTAAAGAAATCAGCTATATCCAGGTGCATATGCTCAATATTATCTTCAGAGATAAAATTTGTCTTTCGATTATTTTCTACCCTTTTTAGGAATGCCTGATTTAGCTGAATTAGACGTTTTGATGACCGACAAATCCATGACCAATGTCCCATACCTCCACATCTATGACATATACTTTTTGAATTTTTTTTTAGTAAAACTTCTGGCTTTTCACTCTTTTTTTGTACTCTTGATCATTTTTTGGTGTCAGTCGAGCATCATGATTATAATTTTTTTCCGATCATTATCACAACCACAATCACGACTGGGGTCATGATCTATTTCTCGTTGGTTATAGTTTGTCTGATTCACTTTACGGAGTGGCAAAGAACCAACGAGACAACTATTATGATTTTTCATTAGCAGTTTGTTGTGGCGTTTAGCGATCAGAAGGTGAGAAAGTAATTCAGAATATTTTTTAAATCCTTTTCGCGATATTGCTGCTTCAGGAGCATATTCACGGATGGAAATAGTTGTTTCAAGTTTATCTTGCTTAGTGATTTCTTCTCCGCATAAATTTAATTGAGCTATAATTCTAAATAAGACAGAATTATATTGAGTTATATTTTTGAAATCCATTAATCTCAAATTTAGTCAATCATGACGTGTTTCTGGAATCATGACCAACTTCAGGTGGTAATATCTTTTATAAAAAAAATCACAGTTTAAGGGGGTCTTTTAATGTGAGATATTGTAATTTTAACCCCTCGTCAAGCTGGTGGCGGAGAAATATAATAGTTTTGACACGGTCTTGACTAGATGTCATATTGTCATCTTTGATGGTTTCTGCTAGACCCATCGATTCTAGATGTATTTCGGCATCCAGTGTCAATGATGAGTAACCTTTTTTAGAAATATCAAGAGCAATAAATTCAAGTTTTGAGATATTAGACATTTTAAGAAAATAAAATTCTTACCCCTTTTGTTACATTCTTAAAAATATAGCTCAAAGCGATGGAGACTCGTGCTGATAACGTGTTATTAAATAAATTAACTTTACAAAATAAGGAGAAAAATAAGAGAACCACTTGCTCATTAACAAGTGTTGACATATTCCTTTTTGGTGGTTAAATCTATATTACTTTCATTTTAAAGATATAAACGTTTTATCTAATTAAATGAGGATGGCGATCATTCATTCTATTTTTCATATTTTCTTCTAATAATCATACAAGTTTCTTGGATGTACATCTATTAATAGACTTTCTGCTAAGTATTGACAAAAATATCTTGTGACAATGGAGTTCTATTAGTGATATTGGAAAGACAAAGCTAAGTAATAAGGGAGGCTAGTCACGGCTAAAAAACATGAATTAGCGATTGTAAAATTTGGTGGATAAATAATAATACTTATTGCTAATTCTATCTAGCAATGAATTTGCGACATTTTATTAAGAATTATGTTACTACGAGTAATTGAATAAGAATTATGTTACTACGAGTAATTGAATGATGAATAAGTAATATCCTCTTATATATATATGCCAACCTTGGCATTAAGATGAAGGCCAAGAACATAATACAGAAAACACGTAGAGCAATTTACTTTCTCCTTCTTATTTCTCTTAATCTCTCTTGTTATTATTTTCTCCTTCTTAAATTATTAATCTAATCTATTTTACAACACGTTATCAGCACGAGGCTCCAGCTAATTTTTTAAGGTAACAAAAAGCGGTAAGAATTTTATTTAATTTTCTTTTCATAAAATGGCAAACATTTCAAAATTTAAATTTGTTGCTTTGGATATCTCTGAAAAAGATTACTCCTCATGGGCACTAGATGCCGAAATTCATCTTGAATCGATGGGTCTGGCAGACACCATCAAAGATGATAACACGGCATCTAGTCAAGACCGTGCAAAAGCTATGATTTTCCTCCGCCACCATCTTGACGAGGGTCTTAAATTACAATATCTTACATTAAAAGATCCCAAGAAATTGTGAAAATTTTTAAAGGAAAGATATGACCACCTGAAGTTGGTCATGCTTCCACAAGCACGTCATGACTGATTGAATCTGAGACTAATGGACTTTAAAAATATAAATGAATATAATTCTGCTTTATTTAGAATTATAGCTCAGTTAATTTTATGCGGAGATGAAATCACGAAACAAGATAAACTTGAAAAAACATACTCCACATTTCCATTCGCGAATATGCTCCTACAGCAGCAATATCGCGAAAAAGGCTTTACAAAATATTCTGAATTATTATCTCACCTACTTATTGTTGAACGCCATAATGAATTATTAATGAAAAATCATGATAGTCGGCCTGTTGGTTCATTGCCGCTCCCTAAAGTGAATCAGGCAAATTATAACCAACGAGAAAAAGGTCATGGCCCCAATCGTGGTCGTGGTCATGGGCGAAAAAGAAATTATAATCATGATAATCGATTGGCACCGATAAATGATTAGCAATATAAAAGGCAAGGTAAAAAGCCAGAAGCTTTACCCAAGAAAAATTCAGAAAGTGTATGCCATAGATGTGGAGGTGTGGGGCACTGGTCGCGGACTTGCCGATCGTCAAAACGCTTGGTTCAGCTATATCAGGCATCGTTAAAAAGGGCAGAAAATAATCTAGAGACAAATTTCATCTCTAAGGACAATATTGAGCCCATGCATCTGGATGTAGCTGATTTCTTTAATTTTCCAGAAGTAAACATGAATGTTGATAAGCCCGATAATATTTAAATAATTCTCTTTGTTGTTGTATGTATTAAATATTATGTTTGTATTTTTCTAGATCCATGTAATAAAATAAAATTTTGTATAATAAATTATGTATTAATTATAATATTTATTTTCTTTCCTTTTGAAGAAAATATGGAAATGCCTCAAATTTTATTTGGATCAATGATCAATCAAGAAGATATTTGTGTAATTGATAGTGGAACAACTCATGCTATTTTTAAATACGAGAAATATTTTTCCAACTTGCTTAGAAGAAAAGTTAATGTTACTACGATATCTGGCAATTTCAAAATGATTGAAGGCTCCGAAAGAACTACTATAATTCTGTCTAAGGGGACAAAAATTATTATAGAAGATGCCCTATTCTCTTCTAAATCCCCAAGAAACTTGTTAAGTTTTAAAGATATCCGCAGAAATGGATATCATGTTGAGACACTAACTGAAATAAATACTGAATATCTTGGTATAACCAAAAGTGTCTCAGGCCAGAAATATATTTTGAAAAAATTACCAACTTTGTCATCTGGCCTATATTATGCAAAAATTAGTGCAATTGAAGCACATATGATCGTAAACCAGAAGTTTACTGATCCAAATACATTTGTGCTATGCATGATCGAATAGGTCATCCTGGATCAATAATGATGAGACGAATTCTTGAAAATTCAACTAGACATCCATTAAAGAACCAGAAGATTCTTACAAATGATGAATTTTCATGTGCTGCTTGTTATCAAGGCAAATTAATTGCCAGACCATCGACCCTGAAAGTTGGTATCGAATCTCCTAGCTTTTTAGTGCGGATACATGGAGATATATGTGGACCTATTCATCCACCTAGTGGATTATTTAGGTATTTTATGGTCCTAATAGATACATCATCTAAATGGTCTCATGTGTGCCTGTTATCATCTCGCAACCTGGCATTTGCGAAGTTGTTAGCACAAATAATAAGATTGAGAGCGCAATTCCCAGATTATCCAATTAAGGCCATTCGCCTTGATAATGCTGGAGAATTTACATCCCAAGCTTTTAATGATTACTGCTTATCAATTGGGATAAAAATTGAATATCATGTTGCTCATGTTCATACTCAAAATGGCCTTGCAGAGTCATTTATAAAGCGCCTACAATTGATAGCAAGACCTCTACTAATGAAAACAAAATTACCAATTACTATTTGGGGTCATGCTATCTTACATGCAGCAGCACTTGTACGTCTCAAACCGACACATTATAATAAATACTCTCCATCATAATTAGTATTTGGTCATGAGCCAAATATAGCTCATCTGCGAATTTTTGGTTGTGAAGATACGTGCCTGTAGCACTACCACAACGTACAAAAATGGGCCCTCAATGAAGATTGGGCATATATGTTGGGTTTGACTCACCCTCCATAATTCAATACCTTAAACCGTTAACTGGAGACTTATTCACTGCTCGATTTGTAGATTGTCGATTTGATGAAACAATTTTCCCGCCATTAGGGGAAGAGAAAAAGGAACCCAAAAAAGAAAGAGAAATTGCGTGGAAAGTTTCATCACTATCACATTTTGATCCACGTACCCGCACATGTGAACAGAAAGTCCAGAAGATCATCCACTTGCAGAAAATAGCAAATCAAATGCCAGATGCATTTACTGATTTGAAACGGATAACTAAGTCACATATCCCTGCAGTGAATGTACCTATCCGGATTGATGTCCCAAAAGGACCATCTACAAGTATCATAGCTTCTGAATCCCAAACACGCCAAAAGTGTGGTAGACCATTGGGTTCAAAGAATAAAAATTCTAGAAAGAGAAGCGTGAGAAATAATAAAGATGATACTACAATAGAACCTCTTGAAGAAGGTCAAGATTTGAGTAATCCTGATATTTCTGAAGAAATCAGTGAACCCGAGACTCAAGTGAATGAAGAACTTTCAATAAGTTCTTTCGATGATGAGATAAATTTAGATCGATCTAAAATCACGGTTGATAATATTTTTGCATATAATGTTGCACTTAACATCATGCAAGATAGTGAAAGTCTTGAGCCTAAATCCGTCGAAGAATGTCGACGTAGATGTGATTGGCCAGAATGGCAAAAGGCAATTCAATCAGAATTAGACTCACTTGCTAAACGTGAGGTTTTTGGACCTGTAATCCAAACCCCTGAAGGTGTAAAACCAGTTGTCTATAAATGGGTTTTTGTTAGAAAATGAAATGAGAGAAATGAAATTGTAAGATATAAGGCACGCCTTGTTGCACAAGGATTCTCTTAAAGACCCGGAGTCAACTATGAAGAAACATATTCACCGGTTATGGATGAAATAACATTTCGATATCTCATCAGTTTAGCTGTACATAAAAATCTTGAAATACACCTAATGGATGTGGGTACAGCTTACCTTTATGGTTCACTTGATAATGAAATTTACATGAAAATCCCAGAAGGATTAAAATTGCCTGAAGCATGTAAAAAGTCTCGGGAAGTATACTCAATAAAACTCCAAAGATCATTATATGGTCTGAAACAATCAGGGCGCATGTGGTATAATCGCCTAAGTGAGTACTTAATAAATGAAGGCTATATTAATGATGTTATTTGTCCATGTATTTTTATTAAGAAAATGGAATCAGAGTTTGTTATACTCGCCGTTTATGTTGATGACATAAATCTCATTGGAACCCCTGAAGAGGTCCAAAAGGCAATTGAATATCTAAAGAAAGAATTTGAAATGAAAGACCTTGGAAAGACAAAGCTTTGTCTAGGTCTGCAAATTGAACATTTAGCAGATGGAGTTTTTGTCCATCAATCTGCCGACACTGAGAAAATCTTAAAAAGATTTTACATGGACAAAGCACATCCATTAAGTACTTCAATGGTTGTTCGATCACTTGAAGTGGGAAAAGATCAATTTCGACCTCCAGAAGAGGATGAAGAAATTGTTGGTCCTGAAGTACCATATCTCAGTGTTATTGGTGCACTTATGTATCTTGCTAACGCAACTAGACCTGATATAATATTTTCTGTTAATTTGCTAGCAAGGTATAGTTCATCCCCAACGCGAAGGCATTGGAATGGTATCAAATATATTTTGCGATACCTGAAGGGTACTATTGATATGAGTTTGTTTTATACTAACAAAGGTTGCGCAGACCTTATTGGTTATACAGATGCAGGTTATTTATCAGACCCACATAAAGCTCGATCTCAGACAGGCTATCTATTTACACACGGAGGAACGGCTATATCATGGCGATCTACAAAGCAGTCCATTATTGCTACTTCTTCAAATCATGCTGAAATAATAACAATTGATGAAGCAAGCAGAGAATGTGTGTGGTTGAAATCAATGATACAGTTCATCAAAGAAAGTTGTGGTCTGGAAAATAATGTTAAAGTACCCACAATTATATTTGAAGACAATGCCGCGTACATAGCTTAATTAAAAGATGGCTTCATAAAAGGAGACAGAACGAAACATATTTCACCAAAATTATTCTTCACACATGATCTTCAGAAGCGTGGTAATATTGATGTACAACAATTTCGTTCAAGTGATAATCTTGCAGATTTATTCACAAAGACATTACCAACATCAACTTTTAAGAAGCTAAGATATAAGGTTGGAATGCGTCGTCTCCAAAATATCAAATGAAGTTTTCATCAGGGGAGTAAAATACGCGTTGCACTCCTTTTCCCTTAACCAAGGTTTTTGTCCCACTGAGTTTTCCTTGTAAGGTTTTTAATGAGGCAGCATTCAAGGCGTATTACCAGATATGTGTACTCTTTTTCCTTCACTAGGTTTTTTCCACTGGGTTTTTACTAGTAAGATTTTAACGAGGCACAACATCTATGGATATTGAATTTTCTTTTTACGTAAACATCCAAGGGGGAGTGTTAGGAAAATGGATGTTATTTTTCCCAAGTGGGGCCCACTTGGGCTGCTATCATGTTGAGTATCCTCTTATATATATATGCCAACCTTGGCATTAAGATGAAGGCCAAGAACATAATACAGAAAACACGTAGAGCAATTACTTTCTCCTTCTTATTTCTCTTAATCTCTCTTGTTATTATTTTCTCCTTCTTAAATTATTAATCTAGTTTATTTTACAATAATCCGGTCATAGTTTAGTTTTAAAATATAGTTGCCGTTAATTTTGATCTAAAAATATTCTCACAGTTAATAATTTCGTTTAAAAATACTTATATTATTACTAAATAGATAAAAGAAATGCTATTTTCCAAATAGATATATTTTTATTTTTCTATTTAAACATATCTTATTTCTAATAAAAATATTATTTTTAAAGAACCCTATTCTTGTTTCCTTTCTTTTAAAATCACTCTACGTAATAAAAGTGTAGGAAATAATTTTTTTTCTAAATCTCATTTTATCAATTAAAATAAAATAATTTCATGTACCCTTTTAATGAATAATATAAGTTATATATATAAAATCATAGAAAACTCATTATTAATTTTTATTAAGAAAACAATAAAGAATTTTATAAATAAAATAAGATTTTTTTCCCAATTGAAATATGTTAAAAATTTGTTAATAAAAACATATTAGAAAAATAATGTGTCAGAAGAAAATAATTTATTTGAGAAAAAAGATTTTGGCCCATTTTATAACAATAAGAGCGTTTTGTAATCAAACACAATAAGGATTTTATTGTTCAATTTCATAATTTAAGGTCATTTTGACTTTTTTGTGTAAGTATATATATTATCATATCAAACTATTATTGTCTTAATTATGTTGCTTTCTGGTTCCCTATCAATTTTCTTTTGATAAAGACTAGGGTCTATCGATAGGGACGGCAATGAAGCGGGGTGGGGTGGTTTGAGCTCAATTCGTAATTTTTTAAAATCGTTTCATCCTGTCCCGCCCTGCATTACAATTTATTTCATTCCCAATTCGCCCCGCTCCGTCCCACATAGATCCGTCCCACATAAATTCGTCCCGCATAAATTTTTAATTTTTTTTTCTTTTTAACTGAGTTTAATATAAAAAATAAAATTCATAATAATTTTTTTTTCATTTTTGGCTAATCAACATCAACAACTAATTAATTGTTTCTAATTAACATTTCAACAATTATTTCTTAATCGCTAATTAACTGTTTCTAATTAATATTTCAATAACTAACAATTCACTGGACACGTCTAGTTTAATTATTTTTGTAAAAAAAGTTAAAACTAAAGTCAAAGTTTAATATAAAAAATTTATATCTTTGATTTTTATTAATTACAAGATTTAATTTTCTTTAGATTATTATTTAGTAACTTAAACCCACAATCCGCCCCGCATTAATTTTAAAAATAATTACTTCAACCCGCCCGCATAACTTTAAACCCACCTCGCCCCGTACCCGCCCCGCCCCATTGCCATCCTTAACAACTAGTTTGGATGGTGGTTTTCTGTGGTATAGTATGGTATGGTTAGCGAGAGAACCATGTTTGTTTTGATTATTTCTTTAATTACATGGTATGATATAATTTGATTTCATGATTTTGTAACCATAAAACCCTCACTTTTTAAAACCACCAATTTGGTGGTATCCCATTGTTTCCTTCTTTTTTTCCCAATACCCTTACTTAATTTTAAATAATTTTAATTTATCCTTTATTCTTTTATCAAACGTTACCCTAATATATCTACTGCTTTCACCGTCGTATTACTCATTCTCCTCCGTAACAATTCTTGAAGCTTCTAGGCATTTCAAATTGAAATTCTCTCTTAAACTGTGCTTGTTATTTCTCCAATTAAAGCTTCTAGTGATTTCAAATTGAAATTTTCTATTCAATTATTATTAATATTTACAATAATGAAGGGCATTTTCATAAATTTATTAGTTACGATACAATGTCATACAATCAAACCAAACAACAAAATTATCATTAAACAATATCAAATCATACAGTCTATCTAAATATAATATTGTATGGTACAGTATAATACCATACCATACCGTACATTATGAAACTATGAAAAACCACCATCCAAACAAACAAAGTGTAAATATCGAGCTAGGAGTTCCACTTATATGAGTTTTATGTTGAATTCGCTAGTGGATTAATGGTGTCCATATCATCTGCCAATTTTGAAAGAGTTTTAATTAACAATCATAATAACAAATTAAATTCAAGATTGTTTTCTCTAATTTCAAAATGTACAAATTACTCGGTCAAATACATAGAAAGATGAAAAAAAGAAAACCAAAACTCATCTACTAGATACTCCATTAAGCTCTCTGGACGGGGACCAAAAACTTGAATGATACTCTGTTTCGACCTTCTAGTATCATTTTTTTTGTGGTGTGTGAGTTCGAGCTCACGTTAACTAAATAGCTCTTGTTCAAACTATATATATCTATTAACATATCAATAAATATTTGACAGTGAATAGAATTATCATCTTGGATCCCTCCTGTTGTACAAATTGTCATTTCACATAATTGAACAGTTGGATTGACCATACGAATCTGTAACTTGGTAAACAGGGTATTGATAAGACGGATAGGGATAATAGTACGAGCCGGGTTGCGACTGAATCACTGTAGTTGTAGCTGGAGCTGGAGCTGCAGCTGCAGCTGGGGGCTTTTTATCGCCACCAGCTGGGCCAACGCTCACAAGGTCCGCCTGACCCAAATTCTTCCTGAGCAATCTTGTCAGAGTCGCGGCGTCTACTTCTCCCACAACTTCTAGTTGGTTCTTTCCGTCCCCTGTTATAGCTGCTGATTCCACACCTAAGTAAAAAAAATAAAAAAATACAGTGTATATAATCAGCTTTTGGCTAAATTCGCACTTACTATACTTTATTCGACACGCAGATTTTTTTCGATTGAAATTAATTACCTGATTGAGAAACAGCAATCTTAAAGGCCTTGGTCCGATATTTCTGATCATTTCCATTGAAAGATAATCTGATAACAACCTTTTGCTGCCAAGATTTAACAACATACGTTAATATATACATATATATAAGAGTTGAATCATATAGTAAAATCATACAAATTAATTTGCATACCTTCATTTTGTTTGTTTGATGGGGAATTAAACTTTGGTTAGGAGTATAATTCAGTAGGCAGAGATAGTATGAAAGAGAGGAATATTTGAAATGCTGGGAAATTGCAGTGAGAAAGACTTGTATTTTCTTGGGTATTTATAGTAGTTGGATAATAAAAGGTACAAAGAGTAAATGAATTAGAAATAACGCGTATTGAAGAAGAATGATTCAGTCAGCCGCCAACCTCTTGTACGTCATGAAGATGACTTAATTTTCATTCCATGGGACCATAAATGTTTAAAAATATTTACTCCCTTTCCATATATTTTTCTTACTACTTTTTTTTTATATCTTTAATTTTTTTTTGACAATTCTTTAATTGTCTATTTGGATTAATTTATATTTTGATGTTTTAAAATTAAAAATAGATTTGAACTATTTTTGTAGTAAAATTAAAAATTACTTTTAAGCATTTATTTTTAAATTAAATAACCAAAGTAAATGAAAGTAATTACTAGGATAGTAATTACCAGGCTAGTAATTACACAATTTAGTAATTACTTTGACTTGTTTGTTAGTCACAATGTAATTACAAGATTATATTAAATTTTAAAAATAAAAGTTAATTATCTAAGATTAAAAATTTATATTAGACAAATAAGAGTATTTATAAATAATATTAAATTAAATATTTAAGATATATATTGTCTTTTGAAAAAAGTATTAATTAGTAAACATATGTTCTTAACTAATATTATAAAATATCAATTTATATTTTTCAAATTAAGATATTTTAATTAAATTAATTATAAAAACTAAAAATATAAGATTTATACGAACATCATGAAATGAATGTTTGATAAAAATATTAAATATTATAAATATAATATCATAGTAAAGTTATTAAAATAATTGACAAAAAGATAATCTATCAAATCTAATTAAAAAATAAATGGCTTGTAATATGAAATATCAAGTCAATACTACTAAAGGAAATGAAACTAAAAATATAACATAAGTTCTAAATTCAAAATAAAAATTTAACATAATACTCTTATGTCAAATTTCAACACAACATACATAAATATGATTTAAAAGGAAAAAACGTAAGTTTATAACTTTATTCAAAAATGAATTCAACTTTAATTTAAAAATTAGAATACTAATAAAATTATGCTAATGAAAAAAATAAACATAAAATAAATAAATAAAAAAGATAATATGAAAAATTACATGGAATCACATGAAGTAAAGGTTCAAAATGAGAAGAAAATAAAAAATAAATATTATAAAATAAATTAAAAATTCATAAATTAAAAAAATAAATTAAAAATTCTAGCTTATATAACTTTTATATTATAGTCATAAACTATCTAAGTAGATTCTAAGCCCTAAAGCAACAAAAATATCACTTTGGTACACTTTCCGTATCTTGAATTTAAGGCTATAAGATTTTTCTATTTATTTATTTTTTATGCCAAATTAAAATTTTATAAATAAATTAAAATGGAGGAAGCATATATTTGAGTGAAAACGATTTCCTATATTTTAAAATCTAATTTTTTTTTCTATTTTTTCTTTTTTACTAAATTCACACAAAGTAAATCCTCTAGATTCTTCCTAATGATTGGGGTCCCAAAAGGTCAATACGTCAACCCTACCATTTGGATATAGAAAATTAACAAGTCATGCATCTTCCACGCAATCACCATGAAATTGAAAGAGTCATTCCATTTACGACGTGGAAAAGTAAGAGACGCAATACCCATTTTCCCCCTTTTCTTGTTTCCTATGCTCAGAAAAAACAAGGTACGAACGAAGTAGTCACCGTTTAAGTAACGAGTCGTGGAGAACAAAAAATGAATTAATGTGAGATGCTCATATATTGCAATTATCCCGTGTATAACATAATATGAGAATTTAACATCAAAGCCTAACTTTAATATTATGATAAAAAAAAAAAATATAATTGAGATAAGCCTAACTTTGATATTATGATGAAAAATAAATATTTGAATCTAATTAAACTTTAAAATTAATTTATGAAGTGAGAATTGCAAAAAAAAAAAAAATCTTATAAGAAGATAATGGTCACATCCACCACGGATGCAATTATTTGTGTTGACATATTCCCTTTTTTGTGGTTAAATCTATATTATTTCCATCTTATATATCAATGTTCTATCTTAATAAATGACGATGGCGATCGTTCATTCTATTTTTTTATATTTCCTTCTAATAATCATATAAGTTTCTTGGATGTACATCTATAGATAGAGTATTGACAAAAATATCCTGTCATAATTGAGCTCTAATAATAATAATATTGGAAACACAAAGGTACTAAGGAATAGGGGAGGCTAGTCACTACTACAACAACAACTCAGTAAAATCCACAACATGGAGTCTGAGGAGGATAGAGTATACGCAGACCTTATTCCTATCAATGTAGAACGGCTGTTTTCGAGAGATCCTTAGCTCAATAAAAGCATAAAAAGATGTCAGATAAAGCTAAGAAATTCAAAGCGCTATGAAAAAACAAATAACGAAAGCATCATAAATAAAATAGAGTAATCAAAATATAGAAAGTAATAGATAATAACAGAAATCAGAGCACAAAAAATTATAATGCGCTAATGCGCCTACGAATATGGAAGAATAACGAGACTATGCACTAGCCTTCTACCCTAATATGGGTCCTCCACACCCTCCTATCTAAGGTCATGTCCTCGGTAAGCTGTAACTGCGCCATGTCCTATTTAATCACTTCTCCCCAATACTTCTTCGGCCTATCCCTACCTCTTCTATAACCATCCATGGTCAACCTCTCACACCTCCGCACTGGGGCATCTGTGTCTCTCCTTTTCACATGCCCAAACCATCTCAGTCGCATTTTTCGCATCTTGTCTTCCACCGAGGTCACTCCTACCTTGTCCCGAATAGCCTCATTTCTAATCCTATCGCTATTGGTATCCCCACACATCCATCTCAACATTCTCATCTCGGCAACTTTCATCTTTTGAACGTGAGAGACCTTAACTGGCCAACATCCGCCCCATACAACATAGCCGGTCTAACCACCACTTTGTAGAACTTGCCCTTAAGTTGTGGTGGCACCTTCTTGTCACATAGCACTCCGGAAGCGAACCTCCATTTCATCTACCCTGCCCTAATACGATGTGAGACATCATCGTCAATCTCCCCGCTGCCTTGCATGATAGACAGGCTAGTCACTACTAAAAAAGCATGAATTAGCGGTCGTCAAATTTGATGGCTAAATAATAAAATTCGTCTTTAATTTTATTTAGAAATAGATAATATAGATTATTAAAAAAAAATTATGTTACTTATGAATAATTTAATCATGAATTAGCGAAGAAATTTGTCGTTAATTTATTTTTGTAAGACCTATTTGTTTGGTATTAGCCTTGACTTTCCCGACGTAGTTGAGTTTTTCTTTTTCCTAGAATGAAAACACAAAGTTTTCATATTTGGCAAATCATTTTTCTTGTAGGAAAAGATTTAGGCTTTATAAATAAAGACTTATTCTTTCTAACTTCGTAGCATTTACAATGTAGTCCTAGGGGCCTTGAGAGTTTTGTGTAGGAGGAGAATTTGTGAGATACAAGGATTAAGTTAACACTTGTGTAAACCTTGTTGTATTCTGAATAAATTATGTGAGGTTATTTCTTTCGATATTTTGTACTCTGATACTTATAATGAATTGCACATTTCCTTTTATGGACGTCGGTCCGATTAACCGAATCATGTTAAATGCTTGTATCTCTTTTGATATATTTTTCGTTTGTCTTTTTACTCATGATTTTTCGAGATTTACTTTGCTAGCTTCCAGATGACACGTAATTATTTCGATCCTAATACTATTTCATAAAAGTGGGTCTCACTTTGCTTTAAGCTTTTATTAAAACTTAGAGTGGCTTTCCAAAAATCAAAGAGCTTGTGCTAATTTGACCAAACTTAAATATATGAAGAAAAGTAGAAAAGTAAAACTACTTTTTTTAAAAAAAATAAGGGAAAATCAGAAAAGACAACTAACTTTTTGGAATTATTTCAGAAACGTGTTCAGACGGAAAAATGTTACTCCTTGATTAGTTATTAACCAAACGAGTCAACCAGAAGACTGGAGTACTAATTAAGTTTAAATATAAAATTTGAAATCTTAAGATTTCTAGAAAGGATATTAGCATCATTAATGATCAAAGCAGGGTCATAGGTTGATGTTGGAGGTGATGTAATCAAGATTAATTAACAATGCACGATCAGATCATTGCAAAATTTCATGTCCAAAATGATGCAATCAACTATTATCAGAAGGATTGAATACTTCATTATTATAATAATTAATAGAATAATTAAGGTGGTATCCATTGGCACGAAGATTAGAGTAGGTTCCTTGTCATTATAGTCATTGACTAGTAACCTCTCAAGTTTTCATAAATTAAGAGTAATATTATTGGATCGGTGAAAATTCTATGCAGTGAACTTGAATATTTTCCATCATATATTATTACAAAGTTAAGAATTCTAAATATTCATTATTAAACAAGACAAATGTATAACATGAGCCTAGTCAAGTTTCAAGTCATACTTTAATAGATTTAAATAAGCTTAAAGAAATCATGATTAACCGTAATTATTCCTTGAAGGTTGTTACATATCGTTTTACATATGCCGTGTTATATTATATATATTGTGTTGAATTATTTTAATGAATAAAATTTTATGTTAAGAATTTATTATATTATTTATTGTCATTTCGTAATGTCATCTATCAAAAGAATAAGCCTTTTTGTGAAATTAATAATATTGCTCTGAAGTATCTCGAAAAAAATTCACCTGACTAAATATAGTGGTCATGATTTTAGAAAAATATTCAAAAGTAAAATTTTCAAACACAAAATATATAATGAGTTCTTCCTTTTCCTTTATAAAATGTTTATTGTCTTTCCATATATGGAGATTTTTCAAGTCGAAATCTAATAGAGGCCCTTATTTAATAATTTAAATTAGACTTTAATAATTTGTATTATTAGTTGAGATGGCCGAGTTGGTCTAAGGCGCCAGATTAAGGTTCTGGTCCGAAAGGGCGTGGGTTCAAATCCCACTCTCAACATTATTAATTTTTTAATTTTTTTAAGTGTACAACATATTATTTTATATAGTTTTATTTATACTATTATATAAAGGATTAGAATAAAGATTATTATATATAACATTAACCATTGACTATTAAGATGATGAAGGTGAAAAGTGAAAATTTACAATATTGTAGTAATAGTTATAGCCATTCCCTTATTCTATCTTTATATTAATAAAATCATTCTAACTTTTATCATATTTTTCTTAAATTAAACCACTTCTTGGCACCAGAAATTTGACATGGAACTTGGAGATGACTCCACAAATTACAACAATTTCTGCTTTTTCTTAAACCTCTACAAAATGAGTGTTAACTAGATGAGTGGAGTACTAATTTAGTTTAGATATAAATTTGAAATTATTAAGATTATTTAAAGGATGTTATCATCATTAATAACCCAATTAAGTACGATCAAAGAATGATGTTGGAGATCATCATTTCAAATTTCATGTCAAAACAAATAGCAACATAGGGTTGATTCATTATAAAAGTTATGGGCCCAACATTACTGAATTTTAATTTGTACATTTCGAAACATTATTTTGTTAATTAATTAATATTTAGATTTTCTTAACCAACTAATTACATGACCTTTTAACATATCTCTCTCTATATACCTTGTTAAATTTTTCACTTTCCAATTATGGAGAAATACATAGTGTATATTTAAATTATAAATATTGACAGATAATAACGTAAAGATCTTTTACCCTATAATTTATAACTAGATTTCGATAACAATAAAGTATTACATACCTGGTGATGAGTGGTCAAGTTGATCTCCTTTTTTGGGCACTTAAGTTCTTCTTCTTGGACAAATTGCTAAAGTTGTCTAGACAAAATCATAAATTAGGTCGAATCTAGATTGTAAACCTTCTTTCTCACGTATATATTGCAAGTCAAGTCAATAATTTCATGGTAATTTTAATAAAACATTGGACTAGAAATACTTGGAAATTCTTGAAAAATAGATTAAGAATATTTTTAGATCAAAAAATAAAAAAAATAATATTTATAAAAAAAAATCATAAATAAGGAATATTTATGAGCTTTTTTCCTACCAAATATTATCTAGTGGACCTAAAATTAAGATCACATTTGAATAATTCAAAGATGACTCGTAGTTGAATCAAAGAAAAGTAGGAATTAAATTATCTAACGTTGTAATAATAATTATATAATTTGTCTTATGTTAAAACACTGAATTGACAAGACTCTCCTAGCGTAGACTAAAATACTTTTCTCATTTTCATTTTATATTTTATATTTCACTATTCGCTTTATTTTTTATTTTAAGTATTAATAATTTTACTCTCAATTTTCTCTATTTTTTATTATTTGGATTTTGGAAGAGCAACTCCCACACCATACCTTGTTAATATGCTACTCTACCCCTTCCACTTTAATATATTTATGTGATACAATTCGGTGCAATGAACAGATTTATTTTCAGTATCACTACTAAAAAATTATTATTTTCCTACTGAATTTCTCACTGGAAAAATTATTTAATTGCTATTTTCATGGATATTTTGATTGAATCAATGAAAAAAATAATATTTAAAAATTAGGAAGTTTCCTACTATTTATGTTTTTCACTATTCATTTTTCCGCTGAGTTGATTGGTAAGAAATGAATAGAGAAATTATGTTCTATAGCACAAATTTCTCACTGATTCACAATGGGAAAAACATTTAAGTTCTTTATTTATGTAAAATTAATGTATTTAAAAATTATATAAAAAGTACTACAAATTATTTTATTTTCTCACTAGACAGTGACTTCTTGTTAATAATATATAAAAATCCTCAAAATAAGAATAAGTACAAGTAAGGGACTGAGGGCGAGAGCTTACCTTACCAATCCTAATAAAATAAGGAAACACGATGAAAGAAAAACTTATTTAACTCTCCCAATAGAAATAGAATTACATAAAGTGAAACAAAAATAAAGTATGGGTATAATTCTTCCTATTTTTCCTCAAGAGGCATCACCACCAAAATGGATTGCAAGAGTAAGAAGGATCTCTAGCTTCCCATATTTCAACCACTGGAATTACACTATTATTATTAATACAATCACATGAGTTGATCACTTTTTCTTCCTTTACTGTTTTGTCTTCATTTTTCTTCTCAACTTTCTGTGGACCCTGGCTCACTATGATAGCAAATCCCACTTTCTTCCTAAGTATATTCACCAGCTCCACTGTATCTATTCCCTCTCCTATTACTGTCAGCAAATTCTTTTCTGCATCTAAACTTATATTCTCCACCCCTGCAATGAATAAATCATGTGTCTTAATTATTATCTACCACCACATTTATTTCATCGTATCGTATGATCACTAAAGTTTATCCACTATAACAATGTGATAAATAATGGTTCTTTGACTTTACTGTTATAGCTAGCGAGCTAGTCTCTTAAGGTAAGGGATACGTGAAATTAATTAGGAAAGTTACATCTCAATGCTTTTGGACCGTCTGTTTTACAAATTATGTACATAGTGTTATAATAAATGTATACTTATATATATAAAATATACATACATTATACATATAACATAAATATCTATACACATCATATACAATATAATGTATATATAGTGTATATTTTGGTCATGGTTTGTAAACTAGATGACCGAAGTGTCCATCTACGTATGTCTTCCTTAATTATCCATCTAACATAACTTACTAGCTAATTACTAAACAGTCGATCAACATATAATATATATACACATTTTAAGGTTTTGGTTTGCTTTTGATGTATACTAATAATGTAATATTTGTTACGTACTCGGTAAAGTTGCTGCAATGGTCATGACTTTATTTTTGCAAGTAGCATCTTGAAACAGGCAAGGTACCATTGGCTTCAAACAACCTACAATAAAATTCTTCATACTTGGTCGAGCTTGACATCCATTCACAGACACATTAACAACCACCTCTGTCTGCATTTAAAACCACCCCAAATAAATATACCAATAACATATTATCAGTAATTATACTAATTAAGGTTAGGTTAGATATTAAAGCTGATTTTATAAATAAGCAGTTGCATGGATAGAGATGTTAAAGCTTGTTGATAAACACTTAATCTGTTAAGGTGACTAAGATGTCCTTAAAGCTATATATTTAATATATATAAATTCAAATGTATATATGTTTATGGACGAATAAGGAAAACAAAATAGAGAGATAATTAGAAGATTTAGTCAAATTAAAAGTTGTAAAACCATAAGTAAGAGATGACAAACTTATGATCACTTTTGACTGATTTTGTTTATAGACATATTTGGTATTTATCAAACGCTTAGATAAATTTAAAAAATACTTATAAACTAATTTGATCAACTTATAATCTTACGTCACCGTTGGAGCAACAATTTTGTTGTGCATTTGTTGGATGCTATAACGAAAATATATATAAAACTATATATATTACCTTCATTGTTCCTCTCTTTCTTAAAACTTCGACACTTCCAATGTTGTGACTTATGAGGTTACAATTTTGATTTATTTTTTCCTTGTATTTATACTCAAATCATGTGGAAAAAACTTAGACTAGTTGTTTCTAGGATTATTCAGAAAGCTGTCACGACATTACATCATTGAATGTAAATGACATATCACAATCAAAGGACATTGTTAATTAAATTCATATATAACTAATGACAATTTGTCTCATTAACTAGTACTTAGGTCAAATTAAACATTAGTTAGATGAGAAATTAATTTAAAAAATGCTAAATATTTCTAATATGACACCTTCCAAGCTAGCGGTAAAGAGTCACCCAAGCTGACTTCTCTTAGTTTGTAGAAAATTAAGAGTACTTCTATCCTTAATCAGAATTCTTAAATACGATTATTTTTTTTAAAGAGATTGCACTTCACCCTTAAATGAATTTTACGCAATGCCAATTCAAATTAATCAGAGCTCAAATACAAATACTTCACCAAGTAAGAAAACAAAGAAAAAAGATGTTGCAGTATATATTTTACAACTCTTGTCCCTCTTTTTTTATTCTATTTTTTTCTAAGTTTTCTCAAGTCCACGACGACTTTTTCCCGTGGTGACAGCTGTGTAGGAGATCTTTTCTCACCATTAATATTTAATTATATTGTGTCTAGACGCAAAGTTGTTGAGTGTTTTTTTCCACAAGATGGCTGTGGACTTGCCCTACAAAAATGAGATGACAAATTAATCATCCTTGATTATCTATCACAAATAAAAGTCAAGCAAAGTCTTTCTCCGTATTTTTATCATAGTTTTTGACATACATATTTTTTTTAAAACTTATTCTGAAAAAAGTTTATCTTAAGTCAAGAGTTTTGAAAATGAACCTCTCTATTCTATTAAAGTAGAAGTAAGACAGGTGTATACCCCATCTTTTCTAAACACTATTTAAAATACTGTATTATTATTTTAAAAAGTAAGTCAAACTTAGGATATTAGTTAGAGCAGAGCTTGACTTAAGGCAAGGGCCAAGCTTATTGGCTTCGAGTGAGTAAATGTTTTGTTTCCTTTAAAGTCCTCGATATGTAATAAACGTTTTGTTTCCTTTAAAGTCGTCGACATGCAATAATCTTACTATATCAATTTTGGCCATGTTTTAATTGTGTGACGTTTTTTCATGAAAGGCGGGTTGATGAGGGCGAGACAAGTAGGACTAGCAAACTTCTTCTCTGTCTTCGTTCGTGATCATGTTGGGCGAAAGGTAGTTGTAGAGGAGCTGAAAGCCGCAGGCTGCAATACTTAATAAGGTCTAGATCCAATGTTGAAGCCGAATGCAATGGCATCAACAACTAGTGAACTTGTATGGGTTGGATCTCTTCTGACTGACTCTTCCACGGACTGATACATGTACCGAATGCTCATACGGGAAAGTTGACTCCTGGGTCTGGAACCTGGGGGGTTGCTCCGAGAAATCCTTTCTTTCTCGTCAACTCAGGGGGGTGCGGACGATTCACGGAATGTGATCTGGGACACGATGGGAGTTTGCGCCCACCGTTCACTCTGTTCACGGTTAGTCGGGAATGAGATTTCTAACGGTTTTCAAAAACCATTTGCTTGCAACGCCTTGAGTGGACAGATAATTACGGCCACTAGATCCTTTATACTCTTACTAAAGTACACTTAAGACTCAACCAATCTTGAAAGTGGAGTGGACAACTGGCATACCTTGAATCTAGCCTGCAATCCTTTCCTCTTGAGCTGAGCTCTCTTTGAGGGCGGATTACATACACGATTTCTTTCATTTTTGCTCTAGCAGAAAGTTTCCCTGATCAAACTAGAAGTTACCAAAACCTCTGAAAGGCGAGGCAGATTTAACGCTACGCCCTTCCCTTAGCGCCTCCCTCTAGGCGGGGCTCACAACCAAAGGATGCACGGGGTGAAGTTGCAGTCCTCGCCTCGGGTGAGCCCAGAAGTCTGCTGTTAGCAGAGAGAGGGTGGAAAAGAGTGGTAAGGGAGAGAGGCGCTGCTACTCGACCGTAAGTTTCTAAAGCGAACGAATGGATTTCATAAGAAGAAACTCCGATTCCTCTCGGCGGCACTGGGTAAGGAAGTTGAATGTTAACTCTTCTTGGCTGTTAGCTCAAAGAGAGGGAAGTCCGCCGTCTTGTACTGATCCCCTTCGGCAACTCGGCCGGTGGAGAGATCTCCCTTGGTCCTTGCCGTATGTGCTTGACGGCCCCCCATAAGACGCTCACTTGGGGACTTCTTACTCCAGCGTTCCAAGAGTCTCCGCTAGTTGAACCGCGTCCAGTAGACTCCCTCTTCCGCTCATCCCCTTCGTCAGCTCTTTGATCGGGATACTATTACCTAGGTTCCTAAACTTGGAATCAAGACGCTATTTACCAAGGAAAGACTACCTTTTTTTGAATGGAAGAAGCAGAAGGGGTGAACGCGCCTGCGGCGTTTTCGCCAGACGGTCTTTGCCAGTAGTGCCATCCTCCCAATCTCACTCACCCTCTTGACCATCGGAGGGCCGGGTGGTTGCCGATGCGAAACAACTGAACTGATGGTTTCAGGGCCTAAGCTCACACTAACCCATCAATTTGGGATCCAAATTAGAGATTTTCCTTGGGAGGTATCGGGAAGGATTTGGAATGGAATAATATCGATTCATACAGAAGAAAAGGTTCTCTATTGATTCAAACACTGTACCTATGGGACTTAAGGAATGATATAAAAAAAAAAGAGGGAGCCTCACTCCGCTCACCTCCAAAAACTTATTTCGTTCGCCTACAAAACCACCTTTCTAGTCGAGCGCACGAGAAGACCCTGTAGAAGTCCTCCATCCATATGTTACCGACCTGACCATCTATCATTGGAATCAGAAGAAACTGGTCCGTCCAACGCCTCTGACCTTGTTCCAAGAAGATCTCATTTCACCCTTTGCGAGACAAAGATCTCGAACATCGTAGAAAAAAGTCCTAACTAACCAGTCAAGTGAAAGGAGCCCGCTTACCCACTCCCCTTTCCCCCCATTGCTAGGAGCCTCGCCCTCTTGACTTGATATGTCATGTCATGTCTGATCGGGTGAGATGTCCGATCGATTACTCTTTGAGAGTGAGGAAGAGAGAGTACTTCTCGGGTGAGAAGTACGATCGATGACTTGAAAGTGAGGAATAGATCGGACTTCTTGGGTTAAAAGTCCGTTTTTTGGATCAAATCTAAAAAAACTAAGTAAGGCGACTTCTACATGCTTTGTTCTCTCATAGAAGACCGACTTAGAGGCTATGTGGATAGCATTCTGATTCTCACAGAACATGTCCATGAGGTTCTGTGACCGAAATCCCAATTTCAGTCAGAAGAGATCCAACCCATACAAGTTCACTAGTTGTTGATGCCATTGCATTCGGCTTCAACATTGGATCTAGACCTTATTAAGTATTCAAAAGCATTCGCTACCGGTGGTCAGAATTTTTTCCCATTCACATCTTTCTAAAAAAAAAGAAAAACAAGGTGCAACGGGCTCTCCGCTCCTAGTCACTAAGAAGTGCTATTCTGTCCTCCGGGGGAAGATTCAATTCATAAGGCTAATTTTATGTTGTCGTGAGGCTTTGGTTAGGCCGACTACTATAGGCTAGCTACTTCTAGCTTCTATACTGGCCCTTCCACTTTGGTGTAGTTTTCGTTTGTATTGGTACTGAAGATGCGTATGGATATGCTATCTTAAGTGAATCCCCAATTAGAGTTTAGAAGGAAAGTAAAGAGTTTTATAAGTCATGACTTAGGTTTACATGATAAACGCGTTTTTGGATCTTGATATATATAGCGTAGTTCGAAAGATAAATTTATATGCACCTAGGTTCAAAAAGAATAATCCGTATCATAGACTTGAGTCGTAAAACATTGGGAATAATTTATTTTTATTTTTTAAAAGTTGTAACTTGTAATCTTAAACATGACATATGATTTTTCTAACAATTAAAGTATGGTATTAGGAACAAATTAAAATTAATTATTTTTGATATATAGTATCATTCTTTTTTTAAAGAGACAAATAGGTAAGAAGAGACTCAAAACATAAGGGCTCACAACTAGACTCCTTCCGGTTTGGGATCAACAAGGGCTCAGTTCAACGTTCCTAGGGCAGCTCAGTTCGGATTGGTTCTTCATCGAAAATTAGACCCCAAAGAGCCCTTCTTTACTTTACTACTTAAGAGAGAGGGGGGGGGGGGGTTGAGGAGGGCTCCCCTATCACCAACCTGTACCTTCTTTCAATGCACCATTTAAGGCCAAAAACCATGGCCTTTGCTTCTGCCCAGTTGCTGCTATTATCCAACAGTAGTCTTGGCTTTAATATGTTTCTTCCTTATCAATTTCCTTTTAAGTGGCAATAAAACTACACACTAGTCAACTGTTTTCTTTATGGAACATATATAGAATTGACAACCTTTGACTTCTTCAAAAGATAAAACCTTAAAACTCCAAGTTCGACTTTAATTAGTTCTGTTGAGTGGAGAAGAAAAAAAATACTGGAATAGGGTACCTACAAATCATACACCTACATTTTAATGATTTCACATTTTCTGTAGTAGTAGTTTGCTGCCTATCTCTATCCAAAGTAAAACATATCAAGAATCAGGCACATAAAGCAAATATAATAAAGTAGAACCAATACGGAAAACAATGAAGAATGGATCAATGGCAACAACAAATACCATGATAACTAAAGCCAGTGAGAGATAATAAAATCGAAGAATAAGATAGTAAGAAAGTAATAACAACAATACTAATAAGGAAACTAGATAACACTTGAATACCTATTAACTTTTTCTGTCTTCGACAAGCTGCAAGTCTCTCCAATACTTCTTTAGGCTATCTCTACCTCTCCTCATACCCACTATAGCTAACCTCTAATACTCCACTATCGCCTGATAAATTATAAATGATACTAGATAATTGATTAAGATAACCAATTGAATATTGAAATAAAAGTGTAATCAGCTGGAAAATCTTGAATGTGAATGATAATTGGCACTGGCTTTTGCCTCCTATGGCAAAAAATTACCACTTACCATCAAATAGTACTTTCACCATACATATTTTTCAATCCAACCAAATATGCCGACTTGAAAAAAAAAACGCTTATTAAGTTGGGACCATGAACTAGAAGTTACGTGAATTGAGGCGTTAAAATAGAGAAATTAGATGTTCATTAAAAAGTTCGGTACATATACACAAGCACAATACGAATTGTTCACCCAGTATCAAACTATCAATCACATGATATTAGCTTTAAATAGTAAGTCATTATAAAGTGTCCAGAATTCCCAAAATCTCTCAATTCACTAGTTCCCGAACCAGCAAAGTATCCCGGTAACATACAGAGGATAAAAACAACCCAAACGAGCTGGAAAAACAAGCAATAATACCAGAGAGGTGGTGGAGTCAAGTTTATTTTGTAACACTCGCTGGGGATAGTTCATCACTCAGTCACATAGAAATGGAAACTACAAACCATGGAAATGTTGGAGCTCAGATGAATTCTATTACCAATTCAGGGACAAACATTAGCACATGCTTTCATATATCATTTCCAGCAAGCTATTTACACGATGTAGAACAACACACGAGGAATCATTGCTGGATTCAAACATTTCCACAACCTTAAACGCCACGGATACATATAAAAAACAGGTAAGGAGAGAGGATATGCAGTGGACAGGTTCCAAGGGCTTCTTTTATCGTGCTGTGGAACAGCATTACTCCAACGCTCCAATCCCCAATCAATGATAATTTCGAGGATACGTAACAACAGCAGGCTTCACACCAAAGGGAAGATGGCTTGCATCAAGAAACACTTGGGAAGGATAACCGATCTCGCAGTGTATCAAAAATTGATGAAGCGGCTGCATTTTGAGAAAAAGTCTGCTTCAACCTCCCAAGTAATTCATTATCTTTAGCCTGAGTAGCAGCATCAGCAGCCTCCTTGGCCATTCCAATTCGAGCATAACCCTGTTAATGATTCACAGATCTCATAAGCATGACACATCACCTTAACTGATAAAGCAAATACACCTTTACTGTTGACTATCTAATCCTACGTCTATTGACACTTCAGCATCAGTTTATTCTTCCATCTCTTCCTTTTAAGTGAGAAATACATTTATGATACTATACGGACTCAAATCAACCAGGCTGTGATCTGGAATATTACGTTAAAGGCGAATGCGGTCTTATTCCTTCTTCATTATTGTTACTACTATGCAGACCGAAATAAGCTCAGAGCTCCTGTGTTTTCAACAGGATGAATATCTTAAGCCTATTCTGATATCCAGTCTGTCTCGTACTTGCTTTTTGAAATAAACAGACAAATGTACCTCCTTTTCATCTTAACCAGAAACTCTGTTGTTTCCAACTTTGAAACTAAGACGATAATGGGCAAGTCTCTCTACTATTCTATACTTAAATACCAGGCTTGGTTCACGAGTCAAGATCAAACTAGTGACATATGACTGCCAGAAACCCGACTGTACCTTTGTTATTGCTGGGGCAACGAAGTACTTCCAATATTGAAGAATGTAATTCCTGTTCTTTTTGTTTGCTACTTCTCTTCTACATTTTAATAGTTTCATTTACTACTTCTCTTGTACCCTCTTTGATTTTCAAATATTGCAGCTAATTGCCCTGTTGCATTTAATGTTCACGAGCTCCCAATATTTAAGGAAAAGGTTGAATACTTTGTCAAAAATATTCTGATATCCATAGTTTGTCTCATACTTGTTTCTAAGAAAAAAGGGGACAATAATACTTCTATATGAAAGATAGTGTTTCTCCATTTTTCCATACATCTCTCTTTTTTAAAAAAAAATAAACCGTGGTGTTCGGGCCAGCTTATGCGCAACACAACTAATTCCACGGACTTGTCACCTCCCACCAAGAAAAGGTATTAGGTAACTCTTTCTACCAAGGTTAGCACAGATGAGAAGAAATTACCTAGTGTTTCTGTATCTGCTGGGATTTAAACCTGAGACCTCATGGTTCTCAACTCACTTCATTAACTACAAAGCAACACCCTTGGGTACCATACATCCTTTCTTTACCTTTAAAATTTTCTGTTACATTACTTTTATATTTTGATTCATTTTAATATCTCCTCATGTGAATATTAAATATTTTGCAATTAAGTTTCTAAACTATAACAGTTGTAACCAATGAAATGTTTCTTGTTGGAACTGGATTATTTTTGAATTGGGAAACACATGAATTTTGCGTGTATGAGATCAACTAAAGAAGAAAGCACAAAGGACCATTAGATTGACAGTTAAACCCATTTGTAAATATTTGTATGTCTTTCTCAGTTTCTGTAGAAAGCAATAAATGTATTCTTTCATTTAAATACATTGCAACAATCATTTTGGACTTATGCAAAGCATTTTAGAAGTAAAAGGTATTCTAGCCAGTAAAGATAAAGTATCCAAGCTTTTCACAAGCATAGGCGATGTTGTTAGTGTATGTAAAATGCAACATTTCAGACTTGAGGGAAGTACCTACTTTTTCTATAATAAATTCATTTGTTAGCAAAATTATCTTAGCAGGGATAGTGACCACACGTGGGTAAAGTTCAAACTGAAACTTAAACTATGTGGGAAACATCATAATATATACAACACTTACCTCTGCTCTTTCCCGAGGATCAGTCAGCTTTGGTATGTACTTTAGTGCTTCACCTTTTTCATCTGCATCAACACATGCCTCGACAAATGGGCGGTAACCTAGAAGAGAAAAAACAGGAGAAAGAGGGATGACTATAAGATATCCATTAGCCTTCATTAGCGTATAATATGGTCAAAAAATGGACTTGCTTGGACTGTCTAGGAACATGTCGAAGGTGCTTCTTTCAGTGGCAGTCACAAGAAGAAGAAATACATTTCACATTGTACTTGTTGACCAAAAAAAAAAGGCTAGCTCAACATGGCTACAACAAAATCTAGTTTGACCCAAAAAAACATGATAAAGCATATCAAGCAATTCAAGAGAAAGTGTATGTAACACCTCAATTTTTTTTTAAAGCTAAGACCGAGCTATCCTTCATGTGTGTATGGGGTTGTACCGAATGATTCATAATGGTGTGCATGTGTGGAGGTTAATTCTCTAGTGTGAGAATAGATTTGGAGATGAATTAAGGTCATAAGGATCCTCTAGCACATAGTCGAGTTGAAAGCTTCCTAATCGATTGAGTTTCGGTAAAAGATTTTACTTGGGTCAACTTCAAATGACCATATATCTCAATATATAAGGAGTTAGGTGGCCCATGACCAATCAAATTAAAGGTCTATGAGTCTTCTTTTCAATGCCACCAAGTTTGCATCAATTGGAGTTCGAGGTAAAAAATTATGCTCATTTTACTGGGCACTGTCTTGCCACTCGCCGGCCGTGCGCCCGAGGCATTTTCCGCGCGCTACCGCAACGAGGCAGCGGCTACTTCCCTCTCCGCGTGCCCGAAGCGTTTTCCGCGCGCCCGCACAGGCCTAAGGTCTTTTAATAAAACCCCAAAGACGTAATTCATCTTCCTAGTTCAAATATTTACCCTAGAAAAGAGAAGTTCTCAAGAAACTAACTTCCTCCAAGGTTCATCCATCATCCAAGGTAAGATTTGACCATAGAATTCTATAATTTCTTCATCTTAACACCAATTAATATCTTTTACCCATGAAATCCATAGGTTTTCAAGAAAATCCACCTCTAAGGTTCAAGAAACGGATTCTTGCCAATTCTTCCTCCAAAGATCTCACCTTTCTCAAGAATTAGGAGTGTATAAGGTATGTAAGGCTAATCATAGCGTTGGATTGAGTTCATCCACGCGCCCTACATCTAATTCTATCGATTGTTGAGAATGAGTTGAGTCTAACCTAGTTTCTTGAATTTCGAATAAGTTAATTCTTCTTCTATTGAGTTCCGTATAATTATGTATTGAGATTATTGTTGTTTTCTATCTCTCACTCGATTGGAATTGTCGTTCATGGCCACTTTCCCGTGAACCCTAATTGATTTGATAATCATGATTTGTACATACATATTTTTGAGTACATATGATGGCTTTTATGCATTGATGAAGAGAGTGATTTGGACTAATATTATAGATATATATATATATATATATATATATATATATATATATATATATATATATATATATATTATAGAGTTTAAATGAGTTTGAGTTTTCACATGAGTTGAGTCTGAGGAGTCTTTGAAAGTTTTCATTATTTTGAACATGAATATTCATGAGCCGAGCCCAAGTTGAATTGAAAGAGTCTTTAAGATTATAACTGTTTTCATCCTGCTTTCACTATACATTATTTTGAGTCGAGATTGCATGTTTTAAAGATATTTAAAAGAGTTGAGTATTTAATCTAAATTAGTGGATTGGATTGAATTGAATTGATTTGAAAGAGCATAATGATTGAGACGAGATTGAGTTTTGATGAGAGTCCAGTAAGACTAGTTGAAAGTTTTGATAGAACTGATTGGTTTTAGTTGCATAAGCATATTGAGTTTTGGGAGTAGTATCGAGCATCAAATTGAGTGAGAGTAAAACTCAATAACTACTTAGCCAGTGTAGGAGAGGATTGCACCGTTAAGTCTGATGTTTCCCTTTTCATTGTCCTAACAAGATAAGACTTGATTGATTGCGGATCCAGATTGATAGATTCGTCCTTTACCTTGGCAAGTATTGGACGGACGTTGCAACGACGTCGTTTCATTGTACATCACCTATTTATAGGTGGTGGGATTGTTGTCGGTTAAGAGAGGCCCCAGATTGTGCATGAAAGTATACGACATGTTTTGAACAAGTTGCATATTACTAAGTCCTTCTTAAAGCATTGTTATACTTTATACTTGCATATCATATTGAGTTGGGAGAGTTTCATTCTATATTGACTATCTTTGATGTATTGTTGTTTCACTCTGCCATATTACATACTCGTATATTCCACGTACTAACGTCCATTTGGGCCTACATCGTTTTATGATGCAGGGACATGTATTAGAGATCATCAACAGACGCTTCATTACAGATCTAGTTCTTTCCTGATAGTGGTGAGACCTCCTTGCTTTCGGAGGGATCATATTCTTTTTATCCATTGTTTATTAGTAGTTCTTTTGAGGTAGCCATGAACCTGTCATTGGTACCATCTAGAGAGTAGAGATAGAGGCTTCATAGACTAGATAGTGATGGATTTGTTTTGATGTCTATAACTCTTGATTAGTTTTGATGTCTATAACTCTTGATTAGTTTTCTTTCAAATTATGTTTCTGATTTGAATAATTGAGATTGTTGATTGAGTTAGCCCACTAAGATTTATTTTTCTCTTAAACTAAGCCTTCCGCTGAATGAATGAATGTGTGATCAGGCCAAGTGGTTCTCTTGGGAGCCAGCAATAGCTTCTGAGTGCCGGTTACGTCTAGGGTACCTTCTCGGGGCGTGACAGTGTAGCTCAAACTCACTAAATGTCACTCTCTAAGTGACGGCACTTACAGAAATTAATTAACTTCTTCAGCCTCAAGAACTGATCAAATTAAGAAGAGGCCTCTATTAATATGGGGGACACACTTGCAGAAACCCTATATCAAGTGCCAGTATCGCATACAACATTTTCTACTTCAAGTTCTAACTTTTCAATCAAAGCCAAAGTATACCTACTTGAATTAAACTTAATATTAATATCCTAAAAAAATCCACCATAACAATCAAGAGAAAATTAATAATTTCCACAATATAATACAAATATCACCCGGGAGGGGGGGGGATGCATTTAGAGATATTTCATTGAAATAATAGGGGATGTCACAGATTTCCTCCTGTTAAAGCTACTCAGGGAACTAACCAATTGGTGGCCTTTTTTCCTTTGAAAACTTTTCCAAGGCATCCCAATCCCTAATAGTTGCCAGAGCAAAAACCTTAAGCCAATACCACCGCTTTTCGGATACCTGAATCATCCAAGAAAATTAAAAATTAAGGGCACTTCAAATTGGATGAATCCAGAAGTTGAACCCACATATACCTAAAGGGGTCATTTGGTAGAGTGTATTAGCAAAAATAATGCATGTATTAGCTCTGTGTATTAGTAATACCTTGTTTGATACATTTTTTTACGCTATGTATAACCAATGCTTGCATTAGTTATATACTCTATTGTGTATCAAGGTGTGTATTATTAATACCATGGATTTCTAGGTATTAGTAATACAAGGAAATTTAATGCATGCATTAGTATGGTTAAAGACCCAATTACCCCTCAAAACCCTTTTTACATCTTTTCCACCATAATTGTTGATGATATCTTTGTAAATAAATATTTTATTGAATGCACGCTATTTTTAATACACCAAACCAAACAATGCATAAGAAATAATCTATGTATAATTAATGCATAACTCATACAAACATTACTAATACACTCTATTTAGCATTATTTTTAAACACTCTACCAAACGACCCCAAAGGGTATGCAGAAATCTCTAATAAAACAGAGAAAATAGAAGTAAAACATCACTGTGAGCCAAAAGAGATGGTACAGACCTTAAATTCTGTTTTGACTTTCATGGCAGCACGATGGTTCCCCAGCACAATGCATGTACGAATTGTATCACTTATACTTGAATCCACAAAGATGGCCTGTTTTGTGGTCACCTCCAACTCATGTTGCATCCTATATCAATATATGAATGATAAGACAAGAAAACAACACCTAAATAGAAGTTAAGCAGAAACGAATGGTAACAAAAGAAGTACAAAGAGAGAGAAACAGGGGAGATGCATGCTGAGTTTACATTTTTGTGCAAGTAATCGGTAGATTTCAACGCACTTACTAAAGAAACTTACAAGAATAAAAATAATAAATGTCAAAAAAAAGGGAAAAAGAAGTTGAATAAACTAGAAAGTTTGCAGAAGGATCAGACTATTCTGGAAGATTGTCACTCTAAATGTCAAAGAACATTGTTGCAACTATAAAATTATTATGGCACATAAGTAATCATCTGTTTCTTGCTGAGAGTGCTTGATGAATCTCAGAACTTAATTGACATGGTTATCCTATAACAGCTGGGATGCTATCCTTGGTTGCTAAAACTTGGAAAGAAAAGGAAAGACTTTAATCTGCGCCTCTCCCTTAATGAGACTTGGGGGATGTAAAACATCTCCTGATCCATTAAGTCTCCTCTAAACTCTGGTATTTATGTAGAATTCCAGAAACACCATTCTAGCACCTTGACATAAAGTAGACTTAAGTTCTATAAATATATGCAGAAAAACTTATCCCTAATATAGAAATTTATGGAAAGAACATTAAATATTAATTTGGGAAGTCATAATACACCTCATATCTAAGAAAATAGGGATCAATTGAACCACATAGATGAGGTACACATATAATGGATAATATTAAAGATAAGATTGTTATCTGACTTGTTGCAGCAACTATTCTGAAACTCTAATCTAATTTTAGCTTCACATGTTTTACTGCAGCTAGCGCACTAGACTAATATGATAGAAAGGCTTCTCTCGCTGGTTAGAAATGTTAGTATAAGCCTAAAGCACACTCAGCAGAAGCAATTGGACCATCAACTCAAGCAACAACCAGGAAGAAAAAGTAAGTAAGAGCAAGCAAAAGAAATAATGAAAGAGCTCCACTGAAATGATCAACTCAATAACTTGATAACTAATTCTCTTCCGCGAAAAAATAATGACTTGATAACTAATTCTAAAGGCAAAGGCACCTTAACAATTTTGCATGCTCTTCAGCAGCTTTTGATTCAAAAACATATTCCCTTGTTTCTGCAAAAAGGTGCTGGGCCTTCTCAATGAGTTTTATTCTTGGACCATGAAGTGGAGATCCTTTGCTAGCCATGGGGTTTTTAGACAATTCCCACGACTCTTTCCATAACAGAAAAGCTACATCCTACAAGATTGAAACTTTGTCAGATATAGAAGGTTGAATAGAGGGAAAAGTATAGAGAATCATCATGAACGGTATAATACTAGCCTTTAGCAGCAAATTTACATGTCTTGACAACAGCTAAAAGCAAGATACAACAGAGAGGATTACAGTGCAATTACAACGAGATTCCAGAAGTAGGATCATATTCATATTGACACACAATGTAGTTCTATACAAGAAGGCAAATTGAAAAATTGTTAGAAGAGTTCCTACAATTTTTATTTATTGGTAAAGAGTTCCTAGAATATTTTTTTACTAAATTCCATCTACTACGATACATAAACGGAGGAATAAGAGAAACAATGTGAACAAAAATATGATAAATGTGCTAGACATCGAAATCATTCCCTTCTGTTTGCTTGTAGAGAATAATGAGTGAAATGTTACCCGAAAAAATTAAAATAAGGAGAACCAGGAAAAAGGTCAACAGATAAAAGAAACTAATCCCTTCATATACACCGAACCTCAACTAGAACAACCAACACGGTCACAGAAACAGATATTCAATATCACTAGGATGAGATTCAATATGTCATAAACAGTTCTACATTTCTAAAAATCAGGAACCAGATAGTCAGAAGAAAGGTGGAAAATAAGTTGTATGTTCACACAAACCAACCTGAAGTTGCCCAGTAGATAGGAAAAAGTCCTTCAAAAATTCATGCTTGTAATGCCTTGAGGTTGGGAAGAAGGAACAGGGTTCAGAAGGCTAAAAAAACTGTTCTTGAAGTGATGAGCAATTTAAAAGTTCTCATACCGTGCATAATTAACAAACAAATCACGAGCTAGAGGTCTGGCCTGTATTGTCCCAAAGAACTCCAAGGCTGGTCTCTGGGTAAAAAACATGAAGTTATTAATAACAACTGAACTAGCTAGTCAGTTAGAAAAAAAGAAGGTTTAGGACATAAATTTTACAAGAAAATCTACTCCAGACCAGTCTTTATATGTACCTTCTGCCAGATATGGAAGAGGACAAGATAAACCAAATCAGTATCACCACTTTCAGTTGACTTCGTCAGAGCAGTATCCTCTTCTTCAATGCTTATCAAGAGAGGAACCTAGAGGAATAACATAGTTAGTACTCCACAAGCTAACGAAAGCTAACCATGTTGTACATAGTTAGTACACCACAAGCAAACGAAAGCTAACCATGTTGTACATTTTGGTCACAAAAATCCAAGTAACAAATCAAAGCCAGCCAAGAACAAAGAAGTTCCCTTAGATGACAACTTCCATCATGGAGAGATAAAAAGTTCTAGGTTCCATTAGAAGACATGAAAGAGAGTTTTTTAAAAAGGATATTAGTAGAAAGACATAAGGCATTTAAAAGAACTAACGAACCTGCTTAGATGAGCGTGGCTCATGTTCAACAAGCATGGCAGCTAACTTCCGACGACCATTCTTATCCGCATGAGCAGCAACTGCAGCATAAGATATTCCCTTGCATATCTTCAGCTGACATACCAAAATTTACATGAGATTTTGCACAACATTAATTGATCTTGGACAGCTTGTTCCAAACACAGACCTTATCAAGTAACATTTCCAGAAGAGTGGCATCAGGGATTGCCGCCGATGCTGTTATCTTTGTAGATGCCCAGTGCATGACTACAACCTCCTATACACAAAGTGCAAAAACAACAACATAAGCTACCATTTTGATAAGGAAAACAATATAAGCTAACATGTAAAAACTTCAGAATCCATCCGGATACATCATTTCTTTCCCTTTTGACTTTTGGAAGTTCACTTTAAGTCAGTTTTAATTGATGCAAAAATACAAGTTCAGGGAAATGCCTCATAAAATCCAAGTCATTTAAGAGAAGACAGTACATTACACACACAAGAAACAATTTAATAACAGATTGACATCTTATATGCCCTCCGGAAACAACCAACATATCACATAAAGTGACATGTTATTTGGATAAGAGCATAAAGTGACATGTTATGAATATGAACAACTCGTGTCTAAACTCCATTATAGATTATAGAAGTAGTAATTAGGTGCAGGTGTATCTTCTTAATTGGACCACTAAAAGAAAGAAGCTTGATGGAGATTTGAACTTCTGCAAAAAAAAAAAAGCATACCTGATTCATACTAAGATAGTCTGATATTTGCAATGCAAGAAGGTGGCGATGAGCATTAATAAGACGAGCAATTAAAACAGCAGGTGTAAGCAACTGCCAGGACGAAGTGTCAGTAGAAAGATCCATACAGAGAGTTCAGAATGAATTTAGTGCACAACTCACTTAAAAAAAAAGGAAGTATGCAGTACCTTATACTGCTGAATACTGAGAGGAATGCCAATATCTGGTTGACGTACAGCATTTAGGACTCGCAAGGTTTTACTCATCTCTTGAATGCGGTCCCGTTGAAAATGGCTGCCAAAGCCAACTGGATATCATTAACAAGAGAAGAAATCAGAATAGAATGATCTCTAGCTAAGATCAACTTTCCAACAGCTTCATAAGTTAGAAGAAGGTCTACAGAAAAACAAATAAAAGGCCCATTGTTCCATTAGTTTGATCCATTTTATCATAATGCATATACTGCATTCAAGTTGCAAACAAAGAAAAGTTCTGGCAACTTCCTCATGATAACAAATCCCTTGAGAACTGACCTTTTGTTTAGTGATTGGTCCTAAAGTAGGCAAGCACATATTTGACACTCCAAAGCTCATCCTCCCCTTCCCCTCGAACCCTTGACCCTTCATCTCTTGTAGCCTAAGTAGCGCGGACTCTTCACTTTCAATGCCGCACCTGTGTCGGATTCTCCGAAAATACACCACTTTTGGAGAATCCGACACGCACCCGCTGAAACTTTGAAGAGCCCGAGCAACATAGCTTGTAGCCAAAGGAAGAAAAAGATGGAAATCCCAAAAAAAGAACAAACAAACAAATGTCTTTCCTTAGTTGTGTCCTCCCCATACTTTGGATCAAATTTTAGTCCTTAAGCTTCATTGAGGGCTTTCGACTGACAGCATCAAACACAGACCTCATGGTGGCATCGTTGTTCTGGCATGTACCCAAAACACAAAAATGTTGATTTTTCACCAATCCAACACCTCACAGATGGAACACAATCCCCTCACTGTCATTGCATTCACTGCTCCACAATATAGATTGCTGGTATTTATGGTTCCCCCTTATCTAGCCCATGATCCAAATTCCCAAAGTAATAGAGTGAGATGGTTCAACTAGCATTAATGAGGAAATGGTCCTAGGTTGTACTTCTCTCCGCTTGGAAGGCCAAAAGAAGATGTTGAAATACATATATTCATGATATGTTGTTTATCATATAACAAACGCCCAGTTCACATAGTTCTGCTATCCGTCAAACAAAGAGGTTACAGCGAACCGGACCGGGGGAGAGAATTATTTTTTCAAGGACCTGACCTCAGTTTGGAAGGAAGCCTCTTTTTAACTGCCAAATATTCATTAATCTTCAAGAGACACCATCAATCTCTAGCCCAGATGCATATGTTTTTTTGAAGGAACGATTAGTAAATAAATACAAAGTAGTTTATGTAGACACTTTCCTTATACTAGTATCTCTCTGGTGCAGCTTCCAGGAAAAGCAACATTACCAGGTTAACACAATTTGAAAAGTTCCCATCATCACTTGTTTATAAAAACTTCTTTTTTGATGAAGTTGTTTATAAAAACTTCTCCATCACCTATTAATTTGTTTTACGAAGAACAGAAAGAAAGTAGATCACCATAGCAAAGAAATGCCTTATCCTTTGATTCCTCTTATAAGCGAGGAGTTATGAGTACAGTGACATTAACGGAATGACGCAGGAACAGAAAGAACTGCCTCCTCGAAAGGAATTTAGACAAGGAAAGAACCTAAATATCTACATGAGCCAAGAGGCAGATCTTTTTGCCCCCACCCCCCCGATCATATCAAACTACCATTAGATAGCTATTGTCAACCTATACAGCATTAGAGTTTGAATGTGTACCCACACCAGACGCAAAAGATAAAATGGAATTTCTCTATTTCTCATGAAGCAGTAAAACTGAAATTTATAGAATATCATCTTTACAATTAAGCCAATAGACCAACCTGCAAAAGGCTTGGCCGTAGCTTGCTGCTCTTAAAAGCGTCCGTTGCTGTGAGACATCAAATTCATGACCTGCTGCATCAATACATGCTTCAACCGCCTCGGGCAGCGAAGACCGTATCAGTCTCAGATTCTCATCAGCCTGATTAGTGATTAGGAGATTAGAATTCACCCAAAGTTTAACTTCAAACAGTTCTTCTCTACTATATATATACCCAAGCATGAACATCTGACATAAGAAGCTGAATCCTAGAAGAAAAGACTAAAAGGAAGAACCGTACAAGCTGAATCAAAAGAAAAGAGGACATACCAAAGGTTATTTTACCAATCCTTTCAAGTTAAAATTTCTATGTCTCTTGGCCTTCGATATCCAAATTCCAAAATAAAAAAACAATTCACGAGCAAAATCATTCTAGAACAGATGAAAAACGTTCAAATGATGAGAAACTCGAGGTTTGAATTCAAATCCAGTGGGTTATATAATGCACCTTTGAGTAAAAGATAAAACAACAAAAACCATGTACACTGTATTCCTTTTTTCAGGAAAAAGGGCAGAGAGAGAGAATTTAAGTTTTTCTAAAAATCAATGATACAAAAAGTGTGTACCCACAAGTTCAAAACCACTTATAGATGAATAGATACATCTTCATCCAGCACTAGATGGATGATTTCCCAATTTAGAATACCAAAAAAGACCACATGTAAAGGTAGATACCCTCATTACATCGTCCTAGTCAGACCTCTTCCTTTCTACTACACTAAAAGGAACATAAGAAAAATGTAATGAAGACCAGAGGATTTGGGTAATTTGACATCTAGTCTTATCTTGTCTTCAATAATTTATATATCTGAATGCCTGTTACAAACCGGAGTTCATTATCATAAATCTGCCTTTGGATGGCTACAAACACTGCTGGTTGAAATTACCAAGTTTTAGCCCAGAGCGAAGCAACAAAATTTGATTAGTGAATAGAAAAAATAGCATTCACGCAACATCCTCACACCGTAAGAAAGAGCAGAGATAGAGAAGCAGAACCCGTCAATACAAGGTATAAGAACAAATGACAGCACTTTTTTATTAGATTTCAGCAAAGATAAGGAATTCCTTATCATCACAACTGATGCAACTACTCAAGAATCAAAATGTAAACTTATTTAAGTGCAAGACCAAACTTATTTTAAGTCATGGACAACATTGGGCTAGGAAATAGCAGTAGAGAACATGGGAAATGATGTATCGTGGTAGTGTATTTATAGTAGGAATTGATAACATTGTAGAGAAAATTGACTTCATGTAGAAAACAATAGCTAAGCATTTTCCATTCTTTCTGCTATTCTTTGTCAAATGGGATAATCAATTATATTACGCATCCCAGGGTAGGTATGCAGATATGGAGACAAGTCTGGATGCAGAAGTAGATATATATTTGTTAGAAGATCTAAATATATGCACATATGCACAAATCTAATTATGCTCATTCAATTGTAATATTTGGAGATCGAAATGGACAAGTTGGCTCTTTGTCATTTCATAGAGTAAACACCAAAGGATATAGCCTACCTTGGCACTCCGCCTGTCAAAATGATCTAAGGCATCATAAAGCAAAGCTGCAGGTAGTGTGCTACCAATCTGAAATATGGACACAGTTGAATCTGGAACTCGATGAAGAAATTCCATACTCATGTTGGAGAGTATTCTAACACCATCACATTCAGGGATAAGGAGAACTGGTTCATCATAAAAGTATCGTACAGGGTCTCCATAAGGACCCACCATTAGAAGCATATCATCCCAGTAGAGTAGTACACTGTCCATTCCACACCAAGCTAGCTGCTCAGGCGGTAGGGCTGACTAGAAATACAAAAGCAATAACATGGTAAGGAAAGATTTACTGTGTCATTTGGATAAGTGGTAAAGAAAGATTCAATGATCAACATGAACTAGTGATTCCGAATGATGAAACTACAGAAGGTGGTGTACATATGTGATACTAATCGAGCTAAAAGGGCAGAACGCATTTGTTACATTAACAAGAAACAAAAATGCAACTACAGCATATTATCTGAAAAACTGCACAAGCAACAATGTAATAGGACTTCATAAAAATCACTCCAGTTAGCACTTACATAGTATAGAGCAAGAAGAATTTACTTGGAAAAATGCAAAAAAAGAAGTTAAGTATTGGAATGAAATAACAACCTCACAAGGATACTCGAAAATGACGCTGGAGAAGTCCGTGGACATAACAAGAAGCCTCCCATCATGTGTGAAAGATGCCAAAAGCTTCCCATTCTGGGAAACCACCATTTTCTGTAGAGGTCCAATTCCAAGTCCAACCTCCTGAACGCCATCCTCTTCCACCAACAGCACGTGATCAGCAACACCCATCAGTACCTCCACATTGCCAGACATAGTATAATGTGGTTCAATCACAGCCATACATAAAGGAAAATCCTCCAAACCAGTATCCGCCAATTTGATAGGTTTCGGATTATTGAAATCAGGTATACAATAAACCTGAAACGCCTCATTGATACAAACAACACCATTTCCCCAGAAAACACACTCAACTACGCTATGAGTAAAACAGTCTGCCCCTAATGTAAGCTGAGAATTCGGTTCAATAGGCTCGGCATGGATGTTGTAACGATAAACAGTACCGTCTTGAGTGACGCAAACTAGGATTTGATCGTCAGTCCATGACATACCAATAAGTCGACCCCCGGGATTCTTCCAGACTGTTTCGGAGATCTGAACACCAGCTGAATTGAAAATTCTAAGCTTGCGAAGGGCGGATTCGGCATAGAGCTGGACGATCTTAGCATCGTCACGGATAACGGCGATTGGACCGCCGATAGGAGCGCAGGCGACTTTGTTGCGCGTGAGGTCCACGTGCTTCCATTGCATCTGGTAAATTTCTGGTTTCCGGTAGTAGCGATTGTAGAGGAGCTGCCATTCTGCGGCCACAGTGACTGCCGCCATTGGTGGATTTGGAGGTTAAAGTTTAATTTCTATCAAAGAGATCAATGGATCCGAAATTGGAAAAATGGAGAAAAGTACCATTACGGAAAGCCGGAAAATTGGATCCCTGCGATTATTGGCCGGGTCCGGGCCAGCTCCGTTTTATATGTCTTTATTTTTTGTTTGGGTCAACTGCCCCCGTGTATTCTTTATTTTGTCGTTTTCTGGATTTCTTATTATTCCTTTCTGTAATTTTTAAATTCTTTTGGGTGGAAGTGTCCGATGAATAGTTGGAGAGAAAAAGATAGAGCTTTATTCTATTAAAATATGATCCGTATTTTTTGTTTTTAATTAGAGGTGAGCGTTGCCCACAAAAATGAATCTTGTGGTGCATGAATTAATATTTAATCAAACTTAAATGAGAGTTTTGTTAATATGGGTTGTGATGGATGGTTGGAATTCCTCCATCCTTAATCAAAAGTGAGCAACGCTAACATAAGTAAATCATGCAATACGTAAATTCAGATTTAGTAAGGCTCCAATGCATTATTAGAAGAGCTTTGAGGGGAATTAAGTAAGGTGTTAGAACATGAATTTGTGCTATTTCGATGGAGCGGAGGGGCGAGGGGACTTACGTTTGAAGTTAAGTTGAAGTAAAACTATGTTTTGACATATAGTTTACACTAAAAGAATATTGACATTTGTGAGGTAAAAATATTGTTTACTTGAAAAGTGGTAAGAATTCAAACTTGAAAAACTCAAATTTAAGTTGGTGAAGAAAAGCAAAAAAATATAAAAATTGATACGTAAACCGGCACCGTTTGTCAACTTCAGAAACTATTTTTGCCAAATTTCAACTAAATCTATATCTAAACGTCTAGTAAACCTATGCACATAATTGATGTTCAATCCTTCATATTTTATTATTTTCTTTGTTATTTTGAAAAATAAAATACGTGAACAAGATTATTATTTTTTTCTAAAAATAAACCTAACAAATTGTCAGTGAAGAACTAAGAATATTATAAATCTGAACAAGGACCTTTTTTTCCACAAATTTATACCACTAGACAGAGTATCTAGCACTTTTTATTAAAATAAAAATAAATACAACTAACGAACACCTACTAATGGTGGATGTATCCTAAATTTTTGGAAGACCAAACACAAGTAATTAAGTAACCATTAAAATACGGTCACAGATTTAATCGAAAACTGAGCAAGAGATTAACTATAATCTCACATTACTATAAAAGGCATTTGCTCGTATGAGAAAATGCCTTTTCCTGCACAAAACTAGAGTTTGTTTAGTGGTCTGATTTTTTCTAAGGGTTGTTTTGGGCACCGCCCAAATCAACCCATCAATAAAATACATATTGCTTAACTCGTTTAAGTTTGGACGAATTGCACGTGTTATAACTTTTGCATCAACTTTGCCGTCATGTCCCTGTGTCATTTAAGATAATTCACTTTTTGACTATCTGATACAGAAAGTAGCTAATTCACTCTTAATTTTTTAATATTAACTTTGCGTGGTAAAAAATAAAAATGATATGAAAATTTAAGTCCAAATATATGAAACTAGGTACCATATGCTTTTTCACTATTTTTTATCTGAATTTTCATTGATAAAAATAAAAATATTTGAATTTGCTCTTGTGGTTAAAGCTAAGAAGGAAAGATAATCCCCGGGATCCTTTTCTTTTTCCTTTCTGAGTTTGCAATCTTTAGATCTTGTTAATATCCCTCATTTTCAGTAATCTTTTGATTCTTTTTATTTAGTTTCCTTTGTATTATCAAGCAATATTTGATCCTCCTTACGTATTTAAAGATGATTAATGTAATACAAAAAATAAAGCCTTTTGCAAAATCCTTCTGCCTCTTTAAAAGCAAATGTTATTTTAACCTATGGTACTTTATCAAAGAGATTTGTTTTTTCCTCCGTTATGTACTTAATTATTGTTCGTAATCAAAGGCGCCATCAACTTTGGGAATCACTTTTTCTCATTGGCCTAAGGTTATCTTGTTCCTTTCTTCCTTCCCAAGGTTTGTTTTACCTACTTGTTGATTCAACTATGGTGTTGTTTGAAACAACTTACACACAACTCAACTAATCTATTATGAATACTTATTACCTCTTACGTACCAACATAGGAAAATCGACTAACTCTACCGACCAAACATCTTTTGCTATAGTTCACTTTTATTTTATTGACTATTAGGCCATTCCTTTAGATACTTCTTAATTAATGAATCTTATTTTAATTGAGAAACTACCTAAGAGTTTGATTACAATTTGTTTTTAAAGTCATCATACTAAGGAGGACTTTTGTGCTTGGATTTCATATGACATATTAACAACTTTGGGTGAATTGGCATCATTGGCTCCCATGTGCCAATTCCTGCTCTATAGGGACCTCCTAGTGATTACTTCAAATATTATCCTTGTTGACCACCCCCTCACATTTGCAAAATCTACTGCATAAACTACCTTGTTAGTTGTAAGGACTCTTTAACTTTCGGAAGATTAGAAATTAGTGATGGAGTCATAATTTTTAAGGTGAATACATGAAGGAGGTTCAGATGAATCTCAAGACAACAATATATGTTGTATGCATAATGAATAATTTCGATCTTCCCGTGAAATTTTTTGACAAAAGGGGCTTGGATGATTTCCCTTGTGCCCCCTAGCTCTGCCCCTACTAGTATTACAAAGAAATAGATCTTGGGCCTAACTCAATACCAAAAACTAGTTTCTGAGGAGAGAATTATTCAAGACCATATAAGGAGACCACACATCTTATTAACCATCGGTGTGGGGGATTTTTCATTCTTCATCACTAGCTCCACATAAAGATTTAGCAAATAAAGAATTGTTGCCTGTGGTCCAAGACTTAATAATACATACAAGAGGAATGAAGCACGTAAGTAGGTCAAAATTGTCATGATGAGATACAGAAATTGATTGCTAAGTATATGATAATGGAGGGTCCATTAAAGAAAAAAGTTATTCAGCAATCACATTTGCAAAATCTACTGCATAAAGTTGCATGTCATGGTCCACCTGTCTTCTACTGTTCTTTTTTAAATTCTCACGCGATGTGTAATTGTCTTTTATCCACGAAAAAAGTGTCTACTAATTGCCTGATAAATAACATTACGTATAATTCTAATGCTATGCTGAATTAGCAAGTTCATTTACCGATGGTATGACTTTGGATAGGAGGTTATGGAGGCTATAAATTAGTGTAGATGGTTAGTTAGGTAGTTGAAAATAGTCTTGATTATTTTTCCATACTAGTAGTAGTCTTAATTTTACTCCAGGAATTTCTTGTTAGTCCATTTCTGTTGTTTCTTCCACTTCGATTATCGTATTATTTTGTTGCAGTGAGTGTTCCTTTATTAGTAAGTTTTGTCATGTATTTTTTAAAATATATTTTATCTTGGCTTCTTCACTCGTGTTATTTTCATTTTTCAAACTACTTTGTAATGCTTTTACTTGAGTCGATGATCTATCGAAAACAACCCCTCTACCTCCCAAGATAGGAATAAGGTTTGCATACACACTACCTTCTTCAGACCCTACTTGTACGTTTACACTAGCTATTCATGTTGTTGTATTTAGTTGTTTCAGAACAGAATAGATGTGATTTGTCAACTTAACATAAACTGTTAACTGTCTGATTGTTCAATGAGTTAAAATTCTGTTCATTTCTAAAAGCAACCACCCACAACATAGACAAGAAATATACTTATCAATACTAGTGACCATGCTCTTTCTCAGTAGTGGGTAAGTAAAGACTAAAATTATACATATATATTGTTAAATATACTTGATATTTTTTTGAAAAAATTTCTCCCACTCTGACTTTGTTGTTCTCTGTAATACCACATTCTCTCCATTAAAAAGAAAAAGCCTGTCATAAGGTCCCTACCAGATTGAAATCACAGCCTATTTCCCACTATAAAAATATGCACTACTATAGTCTATAAATATAGTAATCTGAACACCATATATGTCAAACATTGTTAATTTGTCTAAAGTTAGCATTTAACTTTGGCTTGTTTGCAGAATTGACGATGATTAAGGCTTCCTAAAAAGGGAATATTTGTTTTTCTACGACGTCTTTAGATAAAACATTGTTCAATTGGTTAATTGCAGTTGAAGAGAAGAAAGCAATGTACCTGCATAACTTAACAAGTTAAGTTCAAGAAGTTGCTGGTGCTGTCTCTCTTTTTTCAGCTCAGTGTCTTCAAATAGACAAAAGTTTTATAGCATTAGCAACATAGGAGTACTATAAAACAACATAGGAGTAGCAACATGGTAGGAATTACCATACAGAAGGTGATATTTCACGTGGTGATTTTCATTGTTGCTCTTCTGCCATTAGTCAGCGCAACTCAGAAGCACACGAAAAAGATTATACACGAATGTAACGACCACAAAATCCTTGAGGTTGTTCACATTTGCATATCCTACTCTGTTTCTAGCTACTGTTCTGTAATTTGAACACATATTTTTTTTTAAGGCAGCAACTGATTTTCTATCTCAAATTTCAGCTAAGTCCAAAGTTGTCATTTCAAATTATTCTACATGGAATTCTCCTTTGGGCTTCCATGGGGTTCTTGATGCCTATCGCTATTCTTGTAATAAGAATGTCAAATAAAGAGCAAAATGGAAGAAGGCTAAAGATCATTGTGTACACTCATGCTTCCTTACAGGTAAATAAAATCACGTTTCATTGTTTCACTGTTAATATGGGAAGGGAAAAGCTAACACGCACTCAATGTTTGCGCCAAACCATGGATATGAGTAATTATTTACTTGTGGAGAGGGTCATAAACTTTGTTTAGTCAATGAATGTTTTACTTCTTTTCATTGGCATGAAAATCAGTATCTCAACAGTTACAGAAACTTTTATTATTATAAATTTGAACCTTATGTTTATTGGATAGAAGTACCCCACCTTTCACCTCTAATGATATTGAAAGAGAGTAAGAGCTATGATTACACATTTGCTAATAATTAAACTAGCCCACAATTTATTATTAGGTAATTGTAAGTTTAAGTTCATTTATCCTCAAGTTGATAGCACTGATGAATGCTTAGTGATAAAGGAAAGGGAGGAATTGTAAAGTCTCTTATTTGAGTACTGCAACTAACTCTTATCTTTATTTAAAAATGAGCTCAATTAAAGTTAATTATGAAGTTAGGTATAACCGTTTAGTTTATCATGGCATACTTTTGATAGCTGACTTTGTTACTTTACAAAATCCAGGTACATTACATTTACATCATTATGTATTGTAAATGATTATGTACACTAAAAATTCACAAACACTACTGATACGACATGGCAGCAATACCATAATAGATATACTTACTGACAAGAGAGCGAGACTGAAAATTTATAGTATCAATATTTATTTATGTTTCGGTTATTTTGCAGATACTATCTGTTCTCCTTGTAGTAGTAGCAACAATCATGTCAGTAATAAACTTTGAGAACTTTTTCGATAATACGCACCAGAGACTTGGCTTAGCTCTATATGTTGCCATATGGCTGCCAATAATCGCTGGGATTTTTCGACCTGACAGGTAAAATATACAAAAATTTCACCATGGAAGAAGTTTTTGTACACTCAATTGAATAGAAGCTTTTGTTCTTCCTATATATACAGGGGAAGCAACAATAGGGGTGTATGGTATGCATTTCACTGGCTTATTGGAATCACAGTTACTTTACTGGGAATCGTCAACGTGTATATAGGTTTACAAGCCTATAACACCAAAACAATGAAAAGCACAAGTGTTTGGAACTGGCTTTTCAGTATTGAGGCTGCTGTTATCGCGTTCATCTATCTGTTCCAAGAAAAATGGCAGTATATAAAGCAATCAGGAGGTATTTTAGGCAATGAATCAGTACGACCAACAGATCAAGAAGCATCTCCAACTCAGAAAAAGGAACTGTCACCCATGGCATAATCAGAGCCATGTTAAGACTTCAGACAAACAAATAATTTTGCCTTTAACAAAGATAAATTTTCTTCTTTTTTAATACTAACATTAAATTCTTTCCAATTTTGTTACAATTTCTTTTCTTTTTTTACAAGGTTTACAATTTCACAAAATAGAAGTTTTTAGTACTATCAATGTAGAGCATCATACACAGTCTATAAATGAAAGATTTCCTTTACATTGCCAAAAGGATAACATCTCTGCATTAGTGATATATGTCGAAAGCTAACTGATACTTTTATCTGCACTGTATCTGAAGATATACGAAACATAACTGGCTACACAATCGCGACAGGTTCAATCAATGAATTAAGCATATCGAACACCATCGCGACATATGCAGCTTGTTCTAACTATCCCTAATTCTTTTTGGTGACACCTAGAATGGAAACGGACACTCGAGCAAGAGAAGTGACCCCAATGGATCACTTTTTCCTGAGTTACAAGGATTTTTTTAAACTTGTAAAGTTTCACTATATTAGTAACAGATACAGTGAATCTTTATACAAAATATTTATACAACTCATGGAAATAACTGCACATAACCTGTCGCTATTGCAATTCCTAAAATGACAAGGGGTGGAAGAATGACAAATGCTCCAATTGTAGCAAAGAAAGTTGAGTCATTCCTCTGAGATACTTCATTCAGGTAGGCTTGTCTTTTGATGTTTCTCTTCTGTGAAGTAGTTAAGAACTTGGCGCTAACCTTCTTCAGATTCTTACCCAAAGGAATGCTGAAGTCATCATCACGATCTCCAACCAACGTAGCAAGCTGATTACGAATTGTAGGTTTACCAGAGCTACTATCACTTTCATAACCTGGTCAATGATCAAGTGAATGACGGTCAGAAATAACTAAAGGATAGTTCAGCTTTCATTCACTAATGAAAGCCGAAAGAAGCAAAGATGGCAAGTTTACTTGAAAGCTTGTTGAAAATCTTTTTTGCAAAGTGGACAAGGGGGATAACAAATGGACATGGAAGATGATATAGAGATCTAAATCACACAAGATAACCTGCAGTAAAGACACTACAGATTGTGCCAGAGATGCTCTACGTATACGGAGGAACCAGAATCCCAAATCACTTGCTGCTGCATAGTAAGTAATTTTTGGGAATTGTACCCCAAAAAAGCAATTTTTGGGAAGTATAGAGCGTGTTTGTTAACACATTAGGAGTAGTGGAGTACAGTCGGTAATACCAAGGTCAGTGAAGGATGCATAACTAGTTGACAGCTGCAGAAAGCACAAAAGCACCTCTGTATGGCAACAACTACAACACAGCCAGTGTAATTCCACAAGTGGGATTTGGGGAGTATAAAGTGTATGCAGACCTTATCCATACATCATAAAGATAGAGAAGTTATTTCCGATAGACCCTCGGCTCAAGCATCTCAAAGCAGTTTGAAAAAGAAAACACAGAGATGAAAGCAGTAACAACAATGAAATATGGCTTGGAAGACAATTCCTGCTAATTTATGTTGGGAAGTTTGGAAGGAAAGGAACCCCAGAGATCATAGTCTAGATGTTTTTGCTCAAACACTAGATGTATACAAATGTTAAAATTTAGTCTATGTTGGCTTTCGTAGATGATGAAAACTCTTTTGTGGACTTCATAGATTCCCTATAATGCTAGGAGGGAACTCAAAGTCCTTGGATATTTATATACTACTTTTTTTAGAGCAGTTTAATGATATTCTCATATTACCTATCAGAAAAAAGAAAACAAAGAATCAAAAAGAGAGAACATATACCATCTACTGCTGAGCTGCTGGAAGTGAGCTGTTCCAAGAGATCTAGCTGTGTTCGAGCAGAAGATAATGAACCTAAATCAAAATGAAATCATCAACAAAACTTCAACAACCAAGCAAAACAATGTAGCCCATATCATCATACATCAAACGGGACTAAGATATGGACATCATTCGATCAGCTTATCAATTCATATAAATATCAGGCAGAGGCACAGTATTGATTGATTCCACTATTGTAACAATCAGCACTCAATCGAGAGGCTAGCTCATACATCCATCTTCAAGATATTGACAAAACTTAGTACCTTACAACGAGTGATTGACTAAATTTTACTCTCCCGTCCTAAAATAAGTATCGCTTTTACTTATTCCAGAGTCAATTCGACTAATTTTCAAAACTAAACTAGATTAGATCACCTCAATATTTTAAAATTAAAATTTTGATATTCAAAAACTATGAAAAGTACTATAAGTTGCAATACATTTTAAAATGTTGGTCAAAGTTTACATAGTTTGAATCTCGAGAAGCTTTACAAAAAGATAATTTGGAATAAAGGAGTATTATATAAGACAATCTCAAACTCTTCATCAGAACCTGCCCGAAAATCACACTGCATATATATAAGGTCAAAATATATTTTTTTACATGTATATAGTCATTTTTTTTTTACATGGAAGATCGTTTTTCCCCTAAATAACGAACACGATTTTTTTGCAGAAAGATCCACACTTATGTTAGACTGACATAATCATGTATCAGAACCTAACAAAACAAACCACGATAAATCACATAATAAAAGAGACATACCAAAAAAGACACAATAATTCAATTGATACAAAATATCGAGAAAATAACCTCACGTTCACACGTGTCAAGACTAACACTTGTCACTCATAAATTCTCCCCTAAAAGACTCTGAAAGCATGGCAAACACCCAACAATTATCACAATCAAAGATTATTTGCAGGGAAGATTAATACACTATAATCTCATAAAATCAAATAAAAAGATGATGAAAATAAGGATTAGTGAAACTTTAAACAGACCAGAATAAGTGGGAAGGTCTTCCTCCTTGGTGACTCTTCCATCCCCTTGTTCAGAAAGAGCAGCTCTTCTTAAGGAAGTATAATAAAGTTTGTGGTTAGGAGGAATGAGAAAGCAGACATGTTTTGGTTGCACAAAAACAGAGCTGAAATTCAAAGCCATGGTAATGTAAGGCCATGAGATATGTATATGACTTATGAGGCTACAAATTTTGCTTCTTAAAAATTCCTTTATTATTATTATTATTATGGACACCTCAATTTAAACAGGTGGCTGAAAATTCCTCCACCACAAAATTTAATTTCCCTCTATGTCCCTGTCTCACTAATCTAATTTTGAGATTTATTTCCTTTTAATAACTCCCATCATCCAACTAAAAAAAGAGATAGTATTACTCTGTTCGTTCTTATTTATATGTCATTATTTTAAACGAAAAGGACTAGGGGTGGTGCTGATTTGCAGCAAAAGAAGAAAATTTTTAAAAAGTATTTGGGGGGCGAGGCAGTGATGCAGGAGCGTTATGACATATAAATAGAAATGAAGGGAGTAATAATTATTGATAAATTATAGATGAATAAGGCTCGCTTTTGTGGTTGAGTGATAGATTAAGCATTTAAGTCACATTAAAATGCATGTGGGAACACTATTAATCCTCTAATAGAGGGGAAAAAAACCTTTCTTTGATGCCCTCCTTTCTTGCTCTCTAGATGCCCTCAATTACTTTCTTTTAAATTCTAAAGTATCTGTAAAAGAATAAAGCGTATTCGCTCTTTCTTGTTTTCCTAAGCTCTAGATATTTATTGGCGTAAGATTAAACTAATAAGTTCAGGTAAGAAGCATGTTAATTCACCATGCTTAATAAGTGATAAAATTAATGTAAAAGACACATAAAATATACAATAGATTTGGTGTACACACCAGTCAATTTGGGGCTAAGTAACATCAAGTTATTATAAAATGGGATGAGACATACTTAAATTACAAATATGAAATTTGTCTCTAAGTTATTGTTTTTCTATTATGTTTGATATTATGTTGCCCTTCGTAAATGTGTTTCTTAAGGCAGTACAATTTTTTAAGATTTCTTATGTTATTAGTTTTTCACGTACTTATAATGTATCTTTTTGTTTATGAAGAATATGAAAATTTCTCAGTCACTAGTTGGATTCAAAATCAATTATGATGATATATGTCTTATCGATAGTGCCACAACACACACTATTTTAAGAGATAAGAAATATTTCTCTTATTTGATTATGAAAGAGTTAATGTTAATACAATATCTGGTAGTACAAGATTAATTGAAAGATCCGAAAAAGCTAAAGTTGTACTTATTGAAGGTACAAATTTGACAATTAATGAAGCTTTATATTGTAGTAAGTGTCAAAGAAATTTATTAAGTTTCAAAGATATTCGTCAAAATGACTATCATATTGAGACTACAAATGATGAAAAGAATGAATATCTTTATATTACTACCATGATGTCGGGTAAAAAGTTTATACTTGAAAAATTACCCGCTCTTTCATACTTCACAAGTATTAGCATGGTTGAAACGCATGTCATAGTAAATCAAAGATTTACTAACTCAAATGATTTTATTATTTAGCATGATTGGTTGAGCCATCCCGATTCTAATATGATGCGCAAAATAATTGAGAGTTCACATGGACACTCTTTGAAGAACCAAAAATTCTCTTGTGTTGCATGTTCTCAAGGCAAATTGATTACTAGACCATCACTAATCAAAGTGAGAATTGAATGCCTAGCATTTCTAGAGCCTATACAAGGTGATATATGTGGGCTCATTTACCCATTATGTGGACCACTTAAATATTATATGGTTTTAATAGATGCATCTATAAAATGGTCACATGTGTACTTATTATCAACTCGTCATATGGCATTTGCGAGATTATTTTCTTAAGTAATTAAGTTAAGAGCACAATTTTTAAATTATGCAATAAATATAATTCGTCTTGATAATACTGGTGAGTTAGATTGGCTATGTTATATGGGGCGGAGTGTTAGCCAGTTAAGGTTTCTCACGTTCAAAAGATGAAAGTTGTTGAGATGAGAATGTTGAGATGGATGTGTAGGCATATCAGGAGAGACATGATTAGAAATGAGGTTATTCAGAACAAGGTAGGAGTGACCTCGGTGGAAGACAAGATGCGGGATATGCGACTGAGATGGTTTGGGCATGTGAAGAGGAGAGACACAGATGTCCCAGTGCGGAGGTGTAAGAGGTTGGCCATGGATGATTTCAAAAGAGGTAGGGGTAGGCCGAAAAAATATTGGGGAGAGGTGATTAGATAGGACATGACGTAGTTACAGCTTACCGAGGACATGACCTTAGATAGGAGCGTGTGAAGGAACCATATTAGGGTAGAAGGCTAGTACATAGTCTCGTTATTCTTCCGTATTAGTAGATGCATTGGCGCACTATAATTTCGTATGCTTGACTTTTGTTATTATCTATTACTTTCTGTACTTTGATTACTCAATTTTATCTATGTCGCTCTCGTTAGTTGCTTTGAACTTCTTAGCCTTATCTGACCTCTTTCTATGCTTCTATTGAGGCAAGGGTCTCTCGGAAACAGCCGTCCTACCTTGGTAGGAGTTTGCATATACTTTACCTTCCCCAGATCCCACGTTGTGGGATTTTACTGAGTTGTTGTTGTAATGCTGGTGAGTTCACATCTCAGGCATTTAATGATTATTGTTTGTCCACTAGATAACAATTGAGCATCCAGTACTCATATTCATACTCAAAATGGTCTAGCGGAATCATTGATTAAACGTCTCCAATTAATTGCTAGACCAATGCTTATGAGAATAAAAATTCCCATTTCATTATGTGGTCATGCTATTTTGCATGCAGCAAGTCTTGTGCTGATCAGACCCACAAGTTATCATAAAGTCTTCCCATTACAATTGACTTTTGGTCGGGAGCAGAATATTTTCCATCTTAGAATATTTGGATGTGCAGTATATGTTTCAATTGCTCCACCACAACACACAAAGATGGAACCCTAAAGAAGATTGAGAATATATGTTGGGTATGAATCTCCTTCTATCATAAAATATTTGAAACCTATGACCGGAGATTTATTTACTACAAGATTTGTTGATTGTCATTTTGATGAATCAGTATACCCCGCATTAGGGGGAGAAAATAAGCAACTGTAAAAGAAAATAGATTGAAATGCATTACCATTGTCTCATTTAGATCCTCATACAAATAAATGTGAACTGAAAGTTCAAAAGATAATCTATTTACAAAATATTGCAAATCAACTTACAGATGCATTTACTAACCTATCAAGAGTTACTAAATCTCATATTCCACCTGCTAATGCTCCAATTCGAGTTGATGTCCTAGGATGATAATTAATTATTGCTAATGATTCTAAACCACACTTAAAACGTGGTAGACCAATCGATTCCAAATATAAAAATCTTTCGGAAAAAAAAGAAGCGAACAATAAAGATGATCATAATATGATAGAACCTGCTTAAGAAGAGCGATGAGACATAACAATTGATAAAACTCTGGAAGAGATTGAGGCGCCTGAAAATAATCAAGAAATTTCAATAAATTATGTCTCATCAGAAAAAATATGAAATCGAAATAATGTAATTTTCGACAATAGTTTTGCTTATAATGTTGCTATTAAAATAATGCAACAAAAACGAGGATCTTGAACCAAAATCTGTCAAGGAATGTAGACAGAGGAATGATTGGCCAAAATGGAAAGATGCAATTCAAGTTGAATTAGCTTCGCTTGAAAAATGCAAAGTTTTTGGATCGATAGTCGGAACACCTGAATGTATAAATCCAGTGGGGTGCAGATGGGTCTTTGTGCGAAAACGAAATAAGAAAAATGAAGTCGTAAGATATAAAACATGACTTGTGGCATAAGAATTATCGCAAAGACTTGATATTGATTATATGAAAATATATTTTCATATGGTGGATGCAATCACTTTCAGGCATCTTATAAATCTGGTAGTTCATGAAAAACTTGGCATGCATCTAATGGATGTTGTTACAACCTATTTATATGGCTCTCTAGAAAACAATATTTTTATGAAAATTCCTAAACAATTTAAAATGCCCGAAATATATAAAGATTTCTGAGAAACTTGTTCAATAAAACTTCAAAAATCTTTATATGAACTAAAACAATCAGGGCTAATGTGGTACAATCGTCTTAGCGAATATTTGCTAAAAGAAGGATATAAAAATTATCCAATTTGCTCTTGTGTGCTTATGTAAAGGTCTGAATTTGAATATGTCATAATAATTGTATATGTTGATGATTTGAATATTATCGGAACTCCTGAAGAACTTTCAAAGGCAGTAAAAAGTCTGAAAAGAGAATTTGAAATGAAAGACATCGGAAAGACAAAATTTTGTCTTGGTCTACAAATTGAACATTTTGCAAATAGGATATTTGTCCATCAACGTACACTGAAAATATTTTAAAGAGATTTTACATGAATAAAGCACATCCACTGAGTACCCCAATGGTTGTGAAATCTCTTGATATTAATAAAGATCCATTTCAACCTTATGAAAATGATAACGAACTTGTTTGTGCTGAAATACCACATCTTAGTGTAATTAGTGCATTAATGTATCTTGCCAATAATTCTAGACTAGATATAACTTTCTCTGTAAACTTGTTATCAAGATTTATTTCTTCTCCAACACGAAGAAATTAGAATGGAATTAAGTATATATTCAAATACCTCCAAAGGACCACCTATATGAGATTATTCTACTCAAATGAATCCACATCAGAATTGATTGGTTATGCAGATGCAGGATATTTATCTGATCCCTATAAAGGTCGATCGCAAACAGGCTACTTATTTACATGTGGTGTTACAGCTATATCATAGCATTCAACAAAGCAAACTATGATTGCCACTTCTTCAAATCATGCAAAGATAATAGCAATTCATGAAGCAAGTAGAGAATGTGTGTGGTTGAGATCAATGATAAAGTTCATCTAAAAAAGATGCGGCCTGAAAAATAATATTAAAGTACCCACAGTTATATTCGAAGACAATGCTGCGCGCATAGCTCAATTGAAATGTGGCTTCATAAAATGAGACAGAGCGAAACATATTTCATCAAAATTATTCTTCACATATGATCTCCAGAAGAATGGTGATATTGATGTACAATAAGTTCGTTCGAGTGATAATCTTACAGATTTATTCACAAAGACATTACCAACATCAATTTTTGAGAAGCTAAAATATAAGATTAGAATGTGTCGTCTCCAAAATATCAAATGAAGTTTTCATCAGGGGGAGTAAAATACGCGTTGTACTCTTTTTTTCCTTAACCAAGGTTTTGTCCCACTGAGATTTTCTAGTAAAGTTTTTAATAAGGAAGCAACCAGATATGTGTATTTATTTTTCTTCACTAGGTTTTTTTCTATTGAATTTTTCCTAGCAAGGTTTTAACGAAGCACAACATCTATGGGTATTCAGGATAACTATGTATATTATTTCTTGTAAAAATTTTAATGAGGCACATTACACGTGGACATCCAAAGGGAAGTGTTGTACAAAAATTGATGGTTGTCCATGTCCACTTTATTTTCCTCCACCTATCCCAACTTTTCCATTTTTTTCCTTTGTGGTGGCTATAAATAGCCATTGTTGTTATGCAATTTAAGACACATAGATACAACAACTCTCTTAACTCTCTCTTTCCATCTTCCTTCATTCTTGTTTTGCTAAGTTAATTTATTTCATAATAGAATTAAGATTTTGTTGTTGACATTAATTTAGGTAATGTTTTAGTGTTCGACCATGAGATTTTCATATTAGAAACTTGTGTTAGTCTAGGACATATTTTACGATATCCCACTAGTCGAGAATGAATAATTGTATGCATAAAGCCAAAGCATGATGAGTATTCATACGAATTCAAAATTCACTATTTTCAAACGTGAAATATTGATTTCCGTATAAGTAACTCGCACTTCAAAAGTTAGCTAAAAGAATTACTCAAGCTTTATAAGATCATCCATCTCATTAACCACATTGATTGCAATATAGATTTATGTATAGTATGACCAACTCACACTCCAAAAGCTAACTCGAAGAATTACCCAAGTCTTGTAAGAAAATCAAATATCTCATTAACCACATCGATTGTTCAAGTCTCATAAGGAAACTACTCATTTCATTAACCATCAATATGAGACTTTTTCATTCTTCAACACCCAACCCCATGCCACATCTAGTGCATGAGAAAATTTAATTTAGGGACCCAACATTAGGTGAGATGAATCCTGCTCTGATACCATATAAATTAAGTTTTGGGTCTAACTTACACTCCAAAAGTTATGTCAAAGGAAGGAGGATTGTCCAAACCATATAAGAAAATCACTCATAATCTCATTAAGTGATTAACCACCAACATGAGACTTTTTCATTCTTCAACAAATTAAATAATACTCACAACTTATAGTTCATTGTTACGAGTTCCAATCTCATTAGTATTATCACTAGCTGTCCGGCTTGTTTCTCCTTCGCTTGCCGAATTCCTATGTGAAAAAATGAAAATAACTTTAAAAGTCAAAAATAACCTCCATACCATAATAAGGAATTATTTTGTTGTGTGTATCTGGCTAAAGTTAAAGGACTTTAATTAGCCTGTTTGGATTGACTTATTTTTAAGTAGCTTATAAGTTGAAAACTCCTTATAAGTTAAAAAAAAAGTAGGTGCAGACCAACTTTTTTTTTGACTTATAAGTTATTTTCAACTTATAAGCTATTTAAAATAAGTTCATCTAAATAAACTCAACTATTTATTAGGGCTTATTTTAAGCACAAAATGACTTTAAGTTGACCAGTCAAACACTCAAAAAAAGCTGAAAACAGCTTATAAGTCAATCCAAACGGCCTCAATGTCTATTTACTCTATTAGGAGCCCGTTTGGATGGGCTTTAAGTTGGTCAAACCAACTTATAAGCCCCTTTTTAGCTTTTGGACGTGTTTGCCTAATGCTAACTTTAAGCCGTAAAGTTCTTAAAGTCAGTCAAAAATGAAAAGTTAGGATTTCTAACTTTTTTTTCTAAGTGCTTAAAATCATTTTGTTTGACCATGGAAATTATTTTTATATCCCTTATATTTTAACTAAATTTCCAAACTATTTTTATTCTTTTAATCCTAAAATTCAAACACTTATTTTCAACATAAACACTTTTATCAAAACACTCAACTGATTATTTATAAAAATAACTTTCAGCACTTCAAAGTTCTAAAAACATTTCATACTTACTTTTTTTAAATCCATCCAAACCGGCTCCAGAATGACGCGTTGTTGAGAAAAGCAGAAAATCCAGTGAGGGAAAAAAAATATGACCGTTACAGACAGCATTTTCAAAAATGTTTATTCCTACATTATTATAAATCCAACAACTTGTAATCTTCATTAATTTTTTCGAATCCGATACCCCCAAAAAAGGCAAAAGCACACACCACCCCATATAGAGATGTTCAGGTTATAATTTTTCAAGAATAAGAAGGCATAGCGAGGTGGATTAAGTTTTTCATCGATGGACAAAATTAGTGCAGAGGAGATGAGAAATGAAGGAGAAACTACAGTGAAGGAAAGTGGCATTGAGTCTCATCCCTATGCCTTTCATGTTTCTGGACCTCGAAATGTTTCTTCCCCAAATTGGAAAGATCTTATTAATTCCAGTTGGTTAGTATCATCTACTCATAATCTTAACTCAACTTTGTAGGATCTCATTGAATATGTTTGTTGTTGTTGGTGTGGTCATATTTACTGTTTGAGGAATTTTGTTTTGAAGTAAAAATAATAGTGCGACCAGGGGTGGAGCTAGAGTTCTTAGTTAGGGGTTTTGCGGAACTCAATAGCTTTGGCCAAGACTAAGTATTTTGTGTTAAGAAAATTCATTTAATATGTATAAGTAAATTATCCAGGACTAGTTAAGTTGCCGATTCTAGAATCCGGAACACATAAACTCAAAATTTTGGATCCGCCTCGGATTAGTATGTGTGGGTGTAGTGGTACTTGCATCCACGGCTTAAAGTTATCCTGATCTGCCACTGGATATTGCTAAACAGGACTCCCAGAGTGTGTTTGATTCTGTGATTTATAAATTCGAATTCTAGAAAGCTTTGATTGATTTGGTTCATTGAGTGGCTTATATACAAAGCTGATTGTTAATTCGACGAGATTGTCTGTTGACTTATGGTCCTTTTGCTTTTTCCGTTGTTTTTTTTTATGTTGGATATGTGAGGGCTGATTATCTGATTGGAAATATTATGCTGGTGATGTCTTTATGAGTTGATCTTGGTGTTTGTATAAATCAATTTTAATGGAGGATATGAAGTGAAGTTATCACGATAAATCCGTTAGTGTAGTGTGTGTACTAGCGCTAACATACTTGTGCTCACTCTTGTAAAACTGAATCCTACAATGTGAATAACAAGTCCCCTTGCTAGTAAGATTCTTATAGTTTTGGGGATAACACAAATTTAGTTCAATTCTGGGGAAAGCAAACAGAAAATGCTTGACAATTCTTGGAAATCTATCTTCGTTCATGCAAGTTTCTGAAATTAATGTTCGTGATCTTTGTTACTATTGTTTACTTACTGGTACAATGCGATCTTTACTTTTAAGTCTTTTCCTCTCAATTATTTAACTTCTATATTGATACCAATGATAATCCCTGGATGTGAACTAATTTTCATGTGTAATTAGATTTTCTAATCGTTCTCTTCTTACATAATATTCAATATTTAGCTAGATCCCTTTTCTATGGAAATACAAGACGATTACTCAATATAAAGCTAGATCCTTAATTATGGAATAATATTAGATGATTTGCCACTGACACCAATCAGTAATTCACTTGGACAGGAGGAAGGATGCTAACTATAAAAGAACAGTAATGGCCTGCTTTATCCAAGCAGTTTACCTTCTTGAGCTTGACAGACAAGAAAATAGGACAGAACAAAATGCACTTGCTCCGAAATGGTGGATACCCTTCAAGTACAAGTTGGTTGAGACTCTAAAAGATGAACGAGATGGATCCATATTTGGTGCAATATTGGAGTGGGATCGATCTGCTGCTTTGACTGATTTTGTACTGATCAGACCGAGTGGTGCACCTAGAGCTGTTTTGGCTTTAAGGGGAACAATTCTGAAAAGCCAAACAATGAGAAGGGATATTGAGGACGATCTCCGCTTCCTAGCCTGGGAAAGTTTGAAAGGATCTGTGAGATTTAGTGGAGTCCTAAAGGCACTAAAAGCAATTGCCGACAAGTATGGAAGCAATAATGTTTGTATTGCTGGCCATTCCCTTGGAGCTGGCTTTGCTCTTCAAGTGGGGAAAGCGTTAGCCAAAGAAGGAATATACGTAGAGGCACATTTGTTCAATCCACCCTCAGTTTCACTTGCTATGAGCTTCAGAAACATAGGAGAAAAAGCTGGCTTTGCCTGGAAAAGAATCAAAGCAATGCTTCCTTCAAAGTCAGATTCTCAAATCAGCTGTGAGGAAGGCAGTGCAACATCTTTTCAAGTAGGCCTAAAGCAATGGGTGCCTCACTTGTATATAAACAACAGTGATTACATATGCTGCTCTTACACTGATGCAGACGGAGCACAAAACGACCAAGCTGCCAACAAGGAGAATGCAAAACCAACAAACAGCTGCCAAGCTGCAGCAAAACTTTTCTTGTCCTCAAAAGGCAAGCAGAAGTTTCTTGAGGCGCATGGATTGGAACAATGGTGGTCCGATAACTTGGAACTACAAATGGCTATTAGTAACAGCAAGCTCATTAGCCAACAGTTGAAATCCTTGTACACTCTGCCAGCTGCTCAACTAACGCCAGTCAAGCGATAACAGATAAAAAAGTGGCTTTCGCGGTCCCTTTGCCAAATAACTCATTTTCAATGCAAATAGTTGTTCCTATGTCACTATGTTGGTGTGCATTATAGTTGTTCTTACAATTTTCTTTCCCCTATTGTATTGAACAATTTAGCCATGAGGATGCTCTCAAGGTGGAGCAAATAATCTCAAATGTCGAACCCATATTTTCTCTATTTGTATATTTGTACTGATGAATTGCCAAACATAACAATAGTGATCTTGACGAAGTTACTAGGAAGAAAGAAGGGTAAATATTGCGGGAAAAAGTGGTACCATACTACCCTTATCTTTTATGTGATATTATTGAAATGGAGAAGTGCTATAGGGGTGTTGTGTGATAAATGCATATTAGAGAAACAATAAGTTCTACAAAACAGTTATACAACATGTAATGTTATATGACAATGAATGACAGGCTGTTAAAGTTCAACAATTCCACAAGATGAGTGTTTACAGGGATGAGGATGCTAAGATGGATGAGCAGTCAGTCATACAAAACCGAGAGAAGGTGGCTTTTAAGATGATTTTGTCATGTCGTGCATAGGCCTAGAGATGCACCAATCTATATGTGCAAGAGTGAATATGTTTAAGTAGAACAAGGTGACCTAAAATTACATGGAAAGAAGTTGTCTCGAAGGAGTTACAATTTCTTAAAATCAATACTTTAACTAAGGATAGAACAAAATGGAAGGAAAAAAACCATATAGATTTATATGCCTTTGGAGAACTTTTATTATCGTAAATTGGTGAAAAAGAAAACAGGTATATTAGCGACTCTGCTGGGGATCAAACCCAGAATCTCTGATGTCGTAGACCAGCACCTTATCCATTGGGCCACAAAGTCTTTGATGTCAATCAACTGCGTCAAATTAACTTATTCAAGAATCGATGAACTTACTAATACATCGAGGGCATTGTTGGATAGAAAGAACAATATATTGCTCATGTATATAGGAAAATTTAATTTATCACTGGTGTTTAACAGTAAGAATTATCAGATATACAAAATATAAAGTGTATATAGCATGAATGTATAGAAGATCATTTTGCCCAACAATTCCCTCGATGCACCAGTAAGTTCATTAATTAATTAGATTTAATGCATTTTCTAGATATCAAAGACTCTGTGGCCCAATGGATAAGGCGCTGGTCTACGAAACCAGAGATTCTGGGTTCGATCCCCAGCAGAGTCGGTCATAATATGAACCTTTTGGACATCAGACATAATAATATTATGCAATATTATTTTACTCTATTAGTTACCCATGAACACTAGAAGAAATATAATTTTAGAGTTTTTCTTAATCAATAAGAACGCCATATTATATATATAAAAAAAACACTACCATACAAAGTTTGGAATGTATATAATTTTTTTTGGCGAAATTTCTAAGAACTTGCTATGGAAACTATACAGATATTCATATATATGAACAAAATGATTAATTGCCTCTTCAACCTATATATACAAAAATGTTATTTAACAATCTATATAGTATATAGTCTCTACATCGAGATCTATTAATATTAATTATACACAAACCATTTACAATACTTTCCATATATAGCTAGATATGAACAATAATCCAGATCAGTGGCGGAGCTAGAGCTTCAAAATATTAAGAGAGGTACACGCACAAAAAGAAAAAGAAAAATCAAAGGATTCAACATTTACTATATATATACATCAAAGAAATTATTAAAATTAACGTTGGATATACCATACCCTTAGCTCCGCCGATGTTCTAGATGATCATGCACACGGGTGACGAGACTTATTAGCTAAGTCTCAGAAAAGAGTTGATAAATCATAACCATAATCATCAATAGAAACTTGTTCATAGTTAGTAGTATATGAATCCATCTCCAATAGCCATGACTCAATATTCCTATAGTAATATTCTTCACAAATATTATTATTATCTATTATTTCTTCGCTTCCCATCGAATTATTATCCAACAAACTGAAACACGGTTCGTGTAGCGTATTATTAATATTAATGGACGATGGTATACTTCCTTCTGATGAATCTACAGATAATTCTTGGCTATATTCTTGAACAAATTGCAACCGTTGATCATCATCAGGAAGTGGTGGTTGTGGTGGCGGCGATGATGATGGAATATCATTTCCAGTGAGTTGTTGGACAAGATTCTTGAAATTTGAAGAGGGTGTAATATAAACTTTGGGCTTCAACAATTTTATCAACTTGTTGAATTGTTTCTTCTGTGATTTTGAGGCTTTCTTTCCCATACTTTTTTTTTTCTTGCTTAGAACTACAAGAAAGTCTTTAGGATTCAACGTAAGTTTTTTTCTTAGCTCCTATCGATGGGATATCCTAAGAGCTAGCTTGAGGTATTAATATATGTGAAAGTCTAGAGACTTGGGAGAAGGAAAAATATATTTGTTATTTACACATGCACAATATACTTGGAAGAAATTACAAAGATGTTGTGAATGATTATTTTTTTTTTTAGGCACTAAGGTGTGAAAATTGTAGTCCAATACTCTATCCTTTTTTTATTTTTTATTTTAATTACTGTCCAAGCACCTCCATCATCGAGCGATAATATTTTTATTACTGTCCAAGCACCTACATCATCAAGCGGTAGGTTGAGGATTCAAGTCGTACTGGAGAGTAAGTGAAAAACTACTAAAAAATCATGCATATCACGGCTATTTTACCAGGTATTTGCATTTTCCTCCGACATAAATATCAATCAGAACTAAATTAAATAGATGAAAAAAAATTATCAATATCATTTTTTCTTCTCAATATTGGATTATATATCTGTAATTGAGCTTAAATAGATAAATTAAATATATACAATTGGTTTCAATTTGTTTGGGATTAAAACATTATTATCATAGTTTATTATAATATGTATTCTAATTCTGATGATTTTCACTACTTCATTAATTCCTATTTCACTCCCTTGGTGCTATCTCTCATAATAATATACTCAAAGGTGAAACTATAACCAATAAAGAGTAATTAGTAAAACACCACTCAATCAAAAATTATATTTTTTTTGTTATAATGTATGTGATGTATTTTTCTTGTTAATATGTTAATTTGAAATTATCCATCTTTATTTTTCTCATTTTATTCCTTATATAAGATGTATAACTTATTTTAAATCACGAAATGAAAAATGTCCTCTTCTTTCATAAACTCCCTACCTTAAATTACATATCAAAGTACATCATACATACAAATTTCTGATCTCTATCCATGTGTCATGAGGCTATAGACTCATATTATTTATTATAGACAATATGCCAAGAATTGTAATTACATGGATTGGTATTTTTGTGTATTATTAGGCACTAATTAATTAAATGTAAACGTTAGTCAATTTCCATAGGATTGATACAGGAAATAGCATTGGCAAAATAGATGAATACAATAAAATAAAATGTATGTGTCACGCAGAAGAACAGTAAAGGCACGCAACAAACTACTATTCAGCTACTTTGTCTTATTATTATGCTTCTATTTTTAAATTTTTAGTGGGTGTTTGATATCAACAGTATATTAGAGTTCAATTAAATTTAAATTTGTATTAGAAAATCTCACAAAATTGAGGTAAAATGATTTCTAACAAAGACGATTTTTGTATCGAGTAGAGTCTGAATTAATGATGGAGTTGATAAAGGGGCAGCCCGGTGCACTAAAGCTCCCGCTATGCGCGGGGTCCGAGGAAGGGCCTGAAGAGTTGATATTTTCACTAAATTCAAGTTTCAAAATATAAAAACTATATATATATTCAATCATGTATAAATAGTATATTTTTCCGCCGATTCAGACCCTCTTGGCTTTACTTGGCTCCACCTCTAATCCAAACCTTTGATTTAAAATTAAGGAGTACTAATTGCATCCAAAGTTAGACAATAAAATTAAAAGTTATAAATGATCACATCAAACATAAGATAAACAAAGTCGATCTTGTTTCTGATATATGAAATACTACATTTTTTCACCTACAAAGCTCAAACTTCTATCTTTTTATTAATGTAGTAAATTTTAACTGTATTTCTTTCCTCTCTTTTTTTTCACTCAAGCTATTATTTTATTATTAGAGAAACTCCTTAAAAATTATGTATTGTAAAATTACCTGTACAGTAATTAGAGGCTTCATATAATTATGATGCTCCTTGAGTAATATCAATCAGATATGTACTACCGAAAAAAAATATTAGATATGTACAAGTTAGATAAAGAAAACTAATTAATGCAATTATGTCAACAGATGGAGTAATTATTTGCAAGTTTTTCTCCTCTAATTGGGACATATATGTATATAATAATTTAGGATGAAAATGGACATTAGCATGAAATTATTAAATTTCAAATCAGAATCTTCAATTTTGGCTGGTGGCTGTCTCTCATACATGATTGTGATGCCAGAAACAGAAAGTATACATACAAAGGAAAAATTAAGAAGGATATTTTTGCTATCCTTCGAGTACGCATAAGGTAAATTCCTTATTTCAAAAAAATAAAATACAAAAGCCTGATAAGTTACAAGAACCATGAGTATTAATGATTTAAATATTGATCATCTGAATGAACTACATAGCTGTATTTTCTACACGAGTATGTGATGAATTTAAAAACTTTGCTACAAAATATTTTTACACCCTATGATTTGAACTCTATTCAATAAGAAGATTTCTTTGTGCATTCATAAGTAGTAATGTCTAGTTTTAAAAAGAATATTGTCAACTGTGCTAAACAATAGCATCAAAAACTTAAAAGACTGTAATTAGAGCTGTCAAAATGGGCCGATTCAAACTCAATTCAATTCTAAAGAGCTAGTGAATTAAATGTAGTAGATTTTTTAAGAATCACACAGTGTAGAAGGCTAATTACCATTTTTTCCTACCCTTTTTCAATTTACAGAAATTCCTTAAAAACATGGTAATCTGGATACATTAATTAGGATTTTATATATCAACAGGTAACATCTAAAACATGATACATTGAACATAAAGATAGTTTATGAATCTGAATAATGTATCCAAATTATTGAATTAATGTATCCAGAATGCTGAATTAATGTATCCGAATGAAAAGAAAGGATTTTTGAAATTTTTTGAAATGGATGAGAGTAATGTAAAATATGATAAAATAAAAGAGTGTAATTGGATAATCTTTTCTTAAATATATTAGGACTGGCCGACCCTTTTAAATAAAGGGCCTATAAAATACCGGCTCAATAAGGGTTGGGACGGATTGACCATTCAATCAAAAGATGGACAACATTGTCCTCTTAAAAGGACTATCGAACATTGATAAACACTACACCAACACATCAAAATTTTACATGTCCATGAGTTGCACACTTTAGTAGAATACTTACAAAACAATAGAATAGGCAAAATACAACAGTTAACATTCATAAAATTCATCAGAACAACATATATTACATGGTCATTTTTTTAATAAACTAGACAAAAAATGAGAAATGAAAAATTAGGCATAAACACAAAAGTAAAAGAGGTCAAAGATTCATATTTATAATAATTTCAATTATCTAATTGCTGAAGATTTGACAAAATAAAATGCTACTTAAAAATTTATAATAAATATTTTTAAAATTTACAACCCACGGGTTGGCCTATGAGGCTGGGCTAAAAAAATCTTGTTTCTAATAGGCTGAAAAAATTTAGCCTAACCCCATTTAATTCGAGGGTTGGTTGGGTTGGGCCGGCCTCGCGGACAAAGCCTTATTGTGATCGTCTTTCTTCCCTGAAAGGATCATTGAAATCTGGAGACCTCTACTGAACGCCTGGTTGAAAAGCAACCGCGTCTGGAACTCTGATACGAATGGGAACCAAGACAAGACCACAATTGGGGCGAATATGAACAGTCCCATGATGCATTCGTATGCCCGTGCCAACTCCATCACTGAATCCCAAATTCCAAGCCCCTTAAAACAGGGCCTGCATGCTTGACCAATCTTTGTACATAAAGGAAGAAATCAGTCACAAAGCTATAATCATGGTCACATGCTCTCACAAGAAGAAGAAAAATTGATCACATGAAGCTATATTGAAAATGTTTAAAACATGCAAGTACATTAGCTATATCACTTGACAATGGAAACAATTTTCATTTCATTCTAGTAGCTAAATGGCAACAAAAGTTGCTTTCACAACATTACCAAGAATAAGATCAGCAACAACAAAGTAATCCCACAAATGGTCTAGGGAGGGTAGAATGTATGCAAACCTAAATCCTACATGAGGTTGCTTCCGATAGAACCTTGGCTCAAGGAAAAGCATTTCAAAGAAGTTCGGAAAAAGAAATAGGAAGCAAAGAGCCATGGCAAGAAAAAGAAAGCATGACAAAGTATGTTGAAAAGAAATGAACAGTAACTACAACAAATTAATAAGGTAATCGAAGAACAAAAACAACAGCAGATAGAAACAAAAATTAAAGGACAAGAGCCTACGAAAGTACATACTAACAAAAATTACTAAGAATAAGATCATTAATTGAAAAGAGAGAAATTGCATACAAATGAGTTAAGAGTAGACTTTAATTTTCTATGTATATCAAATTGAAAGAATGTAAGAGGGGGGATTGTAGATTTAAATTTTTCAATTTGACCATTGTCGAAGAACAAACCAAATTAGCAAGAAAATAGAACAAAAATGATGCTCCGTATGATATACAAAGAAAAGAACTTACAAGAAGAATGCCCCATCCTGTCGGTACAAAGGCAAGAATGGCAGCAAATAGATCACTTATGGTCAGGCCACAAACAACAAATAACACGGTCATGACAGATACAAATCCAAGGAATAGAAGTGCTTTCAGAATTCTGAACATGAGCTGAAAATCAGTCCCAAATCTTCGCCTGCCCATTGATACCATCTATAGCGAGCAAAATCACAAGAAGCATGATTAGAGAAACACATTAAGGCCAACATAAGTATGAATAATTGTTCCTTTATAATATTTTGTGCATCCAGATCAAGCATATAGAAAGGTGCAGTATGAATTACACTGACTGATCAAGTTATAAAGCTAGATGACTGTCGATGAAGCTGATATTTTGCAATTGAAAGAACCTAGATATTCTGTGGATAGACATAACTAGGAAAGATAGAATTATGCAATCTGTTTAAACACCATTTCACCCCATCAACAGTAATACTATGGTAAATATGATTACTTCAGTCACTTCCTACATATTCAGCCTAGTTAAGTTGTAATGTGTCAAGAAAACTAAGAGGTAAATACCTTTAAGACCAGAAGAGCGGTTAGCATAACAAACCAAGAAAGTCCATACACCTGTATGAGATGATTTAATGGAAACCGTAAGACTCTTCTCCAAAAAGGAGAGATGAAAGATAAAACTAGAATGACAAGTTCCTACCAGTAAACTTCTGCTGCCATGAGCTATATCAAGGTGATAGACAATTCCATACTGGTAAATAAAAAAGCGGAAGGCAAGGATAATGTCAATCACTCTACCCCTTATATTTGTGTGTTTGAGATGTTCCTGCTCCCCGTTCCACCAAGATTCCCAACTTTTATCCGGCGAAATCCCAATACCTCCACGATTTCCCATCCACCTCTTCCAATCTGTCCAATCATCTACTGTCTTTTGCCAGTCGAAACCAGATGGATTGAACACAAAAGGAGCAAACAACCAGGAACCTACCAGGAACCACATTGAAATAGTAACAAACCAGTACAACTGTGAAGTACGATATGATTCCCCATAGACTTCATAGACAATTAACAGCATAAACAGCTCAAGCCCCTTGACAAAGTGACTGCGAGAATACATCCTGTAGTTATCTGCATACTTTGCATGAAAAACAACAAAGCCACGACCAGTTGCTCGATATTTAGAACCTCCATGCAAGATTGTTCTACCGTAATAATGTGCTTTTGTTCCGAGTTGGAATGTAAAAAATACAGAAGCAAGCTGCAGCTGCATTATTATAAAATCGCCCAGGGCCGTGCGAAATCCTCTCTCCAGCCCAATTTCCATTACCATAGGGAGTACAAGCAACAAGCCCAGCTGAAATACCGACGAAGTAGCCATAGCCTCTTCAAGAGCTTTGGACTGACGAACTGTGGGATCCTCCAGAATTCGCTTTTCCAACCCACTCAAGACCATATATAACCGTCCATAGAGAAACACATAGACAGTAAGCACCGTAACCTGGGAAATTAGACTCCAGAATAAAACTCCAGTTGCCAACAGATATAAATGGAAACAACAATTCTGAAACTAAAGGAGGAGACAGAAACTCATTTTTTCACAGAGGACTGGATAACTACTGCTATTGTAGCAACTTGAGAACACAAAAGTGTCTGAACTTCCTTGAAGATCAATAAAGGTAAGGAAGAAATCAGCACTCGGAGCAAGTACAACATAGTCTGCATAGAGAGCTCAATTCACTCACATCAATGAAATACCTGACACATGGTGTCCAGTTTTCACTCTTTAATCAAGCTTTAATGATTTTTTGTTTATCGATTGCTTAGACGAAAAAATGAAGTTAAAGGCTAGACAATCTACAACAAAAGGCAACCATTGAAAGTAAAATACATGTTCAGTCAAATAATTAGCACATAATTCCTTGAAGAATGTTACATATTTTGAGGTACAGATTGAAATAATATTTAGGGTAAAATGAGTTATACCTTCTTATTTATGGATATATTGTATACCTCTCATACAATTAAACTTATGTGTACTCGCATTACCAAGACCTCCTTAACCATAATTTCCCGTGAAAACTAAGCTGAAAAGCTGATGTCATCTTAAAAGTTTATTGAATGCCAAAACAGCACTTGCTTGTATACTACAATTAATTCATGTACTTATTCGTACTGTAAACTTCTGGTTGAACCAGATCACAAAATGGTGGCTAATACAAAAGCGGGCCAAGCTCCGCAATGGGTGCTAACACAGCTCCTGTTACATGCAAGTAGTTAAAGTTATGTCTCTGTTTACATGACATCGGAGCTGTCAGGATAAAGAATGGCCACCAATATTACATTCATCTCATTAGATTAGACTTATGTACATTTTCTTTGCTTATATTCTTTGTAGAGATTTAACATATTCTTGTACTAATATTATACAACAACACCTGCATTCTTTTAAACTGTATACCAGAAGATAATACTGGTTAAAATCAAAGGCACTAACTACAGATTATAAGTTATTACAAAAGCCTCAAAAGTTAAATTCAAAGTGATCACAGAAATTTTTCATTTTTTGTCTTTAATTCAAAAACAATTGCTAGGTCAAAAGTGAACCAGATTCTAAACAAAAATTATGAGATACACATTTCAGGACTTAGAAACGATACTATAAGCTCTATTTTCTTTCTTCATTTTGATATTTCCATATTTTATCTCCAATTTGATTAATAAATCTACTACAGAATTCTGGCCTAATAGTTACAGGTTATTCATTGAGGAAAATATTAAGAGGATCATTCCTAACCTTATCCTATTTGTTTTTTTAGGGTAGTCTTTATTATTTTTCAGCTTGGGAAATTTATATTGCTCGGATGAACAATCTATGAGAAGAAGAAAACTAAATACTGTTTTCAATTTTTTTACTGCAAAAGAGTGTTTCTTAAAGAAAGTCTAATCCTTTTCACTACTATCATTCCATCCTTTCTTTTACTTTAACAAACATCATATTCGTGTTAAAAGACTCAAATATTCCCATTTAATAATGGAAAGAATTTCAAATTAGAACAAGTTGGCTTACTACATGAAGGTTACTTCAATTCATTAGGTTACTCAAAATGTTGACAATATTTGCTCACATAGTATACAAAAATATATAGTGATAAGAAATAGAACTTGGGCTTAACTCAACCTCAAAAGCTAGCTCAAGAGATGAGGATTGCTCAAGACTAAATAAAGAGACCTTCCCATCCCTTAATAGCCAATGTGGGAAACTCAACACACCCTCGCACACCCAGACCTGGAAACTGGAGCATGGACAACATAATATTGAGCTCACATCGGTAAATTTGGAACTGGGATGGGTCCACTCTGATATCATGTTCAGAATTGGATCTTGGCCCTAACTTGACCTCAAAATCTAGCTAAAGAAGTGAGAATTTCCCAAGACCATATAAAGAGACCTTCCCATCCCTTGATACCCGATGTGGGAGACTCAACATATAGTTATGAGATACGTGTATTGGTGGGAGGGTGCAAGTAGCCTGTGGAACAAGCCATACCAAGTGACTACAACCTGCACTATCATATTCAATCCAAAATTTGAAACTGTACCCTCCCCAGAAATATTACTTTGATTATAGGTGGAGTTGCAGAGCCTATTATCTTATTTTCCACATGGAGTAATATCTAGTAGGTAATGACAGGATCAGTGTTTATAATTTTATATTAACACAATAGCTAAAGGGTAAGAGAGAAAGGGGTTTAAAAAAAGATGAAATTATTACATATTACAAAAGGGGATGATTTTGAGGAGGAGGAGAAGGAGCTAATGAATGTCTTAAACATATGTTTTTAAAAAGAGAAGATACTATTCAATCAACTTTGAAAAATGAAGGCTTTTTTTCTTGAAGGAAAAAGGAGAAGATACATCCTTGAAACACGGACTTCTCATTTCTGCTACTGGTTCCCTCCCTCACTTCTTTCATTTCCTTAGCAAAAGAACTAATAAACCCATGACTCCGAAATTGAAATTCTAGAAGGCATTGAATAGAGTTAAGACAGTATAAGGGCTTATGTGATGTTTTTCAGAAATTTTTAAGTAAATAACAGTTTGCTCATCCCCCAGAGTGCATTAATAGGCCATAGGCCACCACACTGACGTCACAGTTTGATTAACTAAACCTTAGACCCTCAAGCATACCCAGTTATCCACTCTAAAATTTTGGAAAGAGACCCTATAGTACCCTATTAGACTAGTTTCGTATCAATTCATAGTTCATGCTAAGCATTTGCTCATATGTGTAACCCTTCAACTCTTTAGCGGTCTACTTGGAAACAAGAGAGGAAGCAAAACTTGATACTGCAATTTCAACAGTTTCAGAGTATTTTTCAATGGTTATCAAACTTTTACAGCGCAGTTGTGTAATGTAGTAATAGCAAGCAATTTTTCATTGGCTGTTCAAGATTTTTTCTTTGAAAAGGGTATTATTCTCCTCAAGCTGATTTAAATTATAGTATTCCTTTTCCACATAAGATTATTTAACCCTACAGAAATCATTAGTCAAGTATTGGAAGTTCACCTCTCTCTGTAAGTTGCACACTAAATAGCTCAGACTTGTTTTTACAATCAAGCAGTATGGAATCTTATAAAAATGCATTAGTGATATTCCAATTTTTTTAGAAAGAATCATAATGGCCCTTAGAGACTGTAAGTTTTATATATTATATTATCTTCTCCTCATCGTTCATTATAAGTTTCCTAGCAAAAAACTACTGCAATTACCCCATAATTTTTGTGTTCTATATAACTAGATAATTCCTGCGTACACTCTACCCTCCCCAGACCCCACATGGTGGGACTATACTGGGTTTGTTGTTGTTGTTGTATATAACTAGATAATTCCTGCACCAATCTTTATATTTAGGTTCTGTATAGCTGAAGGAATTAGCTTAGCTTCTCACTAGATAAATTCTTTCGTACAGTACAATTGTAAAGAGCTGCAAGTGACAAGCAATAAATGCAGGGACAAGCCCGAAACTTATAATGTGCTTTAAAACTTGCCTCTTAAATACCTAAGCAGAGGTCACTACTACATTACCATCAGCTCTTTATCGAGCCTCCAAAAACATACAGAGACATCGCATGAATCTCTAAGTATGTGCTTTTATATTCCTTTTTTGGTTCGTCAACTTCTTTCATCGTGTGTTTCCAGTGTTTTATTTCTCAATGCTTTTCTTTGGTAATATTCCACTGTATAGCTCAAAAGTTGTATATAATGTGATGCATCAATTGTGCTACATCACCTAGTATGGTTTACTGGGGAAAATGTTATTAGATTTTACAACAGCTAGCCAGAAACCCTGCTTGATTTATCAGTCACATAGTTCAAAGATTTTATGCAATGAAGTGTATGCATAGCACTAAGAGCAGTTTGCATACCATGCTGCTGAAGTAGAAACCAACTGTGGTGAAGTAGAACGACAACATCCTGTAGAAGTCAAATCGACGCCCAAGCCTATAGACATCACGGCTCAGTGTTTGTTCTCCATTTCCATTTGCCACCTTTGCCTCAAATTGAGAGATCTGATTCATCCCCACATCACGACCCTTACCTACTTGGATGTATTCATGATGTGTTACGAATCCTCCTCTTAAAGTTGAATTATAACCTGAAGATGCACCCAGTTAAGTACCAAAATATGCCTTAAGAGTTTCACCGTTAAAGAAACACTGTCCCACCTGAAAAAATATCTTCACTCAGGTTAATTGTTTTAGAAGCTTTGCTAACACCACCTCTTGTTACATGAAAGATTCTGTCAAAAATATCAGGATGACCATAATGAAATCTCACCCTGTAAAATTTAAAAAGAACAAAAATAAGTTTTGAGTAAATCTTTAAAAGAAAGAACAGAAAAATGTAAATAAAAAATAGCCCAAGTGAATTGCAATTAAGAGTAAGGATAGTCATATCATAGTATCCATTTCTGCACAGTTGGATTAGAAGGTTGATAGTTGAAAAGGCAAGAAACCACAGGAAGAAGCGTCAAAGAAAACTTCTAATTTATGATCTACATGCAACCGTTACTGGATGCCAATTGGTCGAGTACACGGACATATGCAATATATTAGTAGGACAACAAATTTGAGCAACTTACTAGAGCTAAGTCCTGAATAACAAAATTGAGACTGACAAAGTCAAATTGTATCCAAAAAAGAGGTGAAAAGAAAAAGAAAAACAAAGAAACAAAATGAAAAGCCTATTTAATATTGTATGGTGTAACTAAAGTGTCAAAATGTAGATAAATATATAGCCTGAAAAGCTTAGGCTCAAAACCAACACCAAACCAGGAAAAGACTCTTCAGTTTTCCTACTTTAGAACCAAACAATCCAGTTATGGTAAAAATAGCCTAAACTAAGCCAAACAAATATTCATCCCGAGTCCAGAAAGCTCAACAAGAGAAGTGAACTTAAAGAATCAGTTCAAAACATTTACAGTTGCACAAGAACAGTCATGTCTGCATAACTTTTTCTGCAATAGGACTCTTGCACTGCAAGAGCTGAAGAAACTATCTCCAGCATTAGTTAGTGCTAAAGAAAGAATAGTTGTACATATCTAGGATTTCCTGGTATATGTCAATACATTTATGTATAGTTGATAGTATGGAGTTGCTCTCAGGCACTTTTATCGCCAACTGGCCATGAAAGCACAGGCCTGGCCATGAAAGCACATCTGGAAAACTAAAATACCACACAAAGTAGACTGTTTTGGGTGGCTACTAGCCAAAGAAACAGCCTTTGCACAGGACAATTTGATGAGAAGAGGGATCCCATCACATTCAAGATTTTCTTCTTTGTGGAGAAAAAGCAGAAATAGTTAACCATCTTTTCCTTTACTGTAAGATAACACCACAACTATGTAGAAGTATCATAAACCTCAACAGGATATCCTGGACCGTGCCTGGTAAATTATGGTGAGGTTAGAGAGGCTCTAAATAGTTGGGAGGAAACAAGTTTACAGGCAAAGGATAAGAGTAGACGGAGAATTGTCCCTGCTTGCATAAGGTGGACAATCCGGAAGGAAAGGAATTCCAGATGTTTTGAGAATGTTGAGAGTGGAGTGCAGAAGATCAAGCTAAACTTCATCTTGCTTTTGTGTTTTGGTGTAATCAGATTTCCTTAAATGATATTGTTTCTATTGTTGACGTTTTAGATTCAATATAGACATATAGGATGATAGAAATTGAGAGTGCTTTTGTAAATATGGTTTCACTGCAACCCATGTACTGATTTGTTTATTTGATATATAGATATTGTTACCAGTTACCAAAAAAATGGGTGCTCTTTCTAACCGCTTAAGCTTTTAGATGAAATAGTCACATACTACAACAGGTCCAAATTTCATATTGTCCGTGCTCCAAATGTCTAGCCCTGGCATGCTGGGAAGAGGGGAGGGACTAAGGATTCTTAGAAATTGATCTCTACAGGCTATGTGAAGACAGAAGAGCAACTGGGTGATATGTTCACGAAAGCCTTATATGGAACCCGAGTACCAACATGATTTAACATTAAAAACATAGCTGTCCATATATAGGCTTTGCATGCATATAGTGATAAATTTATAGGCAGATGATTTGTACAAGTTACCTTAGTTAGAATCTCCTGTACATGTATTTATACCTCTGATTCTTAGTGTAAAGATATGGCACTTGGACCTAACTTAACCCCAAAAGCTAGCTCATGAGGGGAGGATTGCCCAAGTTTATATAAGCAGACCACTAGTCCATTCCCCAACCAATGTGAACTTTTACTCGCTCTAACACCCCCCTTCAAGCCATCGTGGTCCGAGAGCCCAAATGGGGATAGACCTGGATCCGATACCATGTAAAGATATGGCAATTGTGCCTAACTTAACCCCAAAAGCTAGCTCATGAGGAGAGGATTGCCCAAGTCCATATAGGGAGACCACCGGTCCATTCCCCAACCAATGTGGGACTTTTTACCCAAAATCAACTTCAATATGTTTAGTTCTTTCATGATACACCGGATTTGAGGCAATATGAAGAACTAGCTTTTGGAGTTGAGTTAGGCCAGGTGCCATATCTTTACATGGTATCGGAGCCACGTCCATCCCCGTTTGGGATCCCGATCCACTCTCCATTTGGACCTGGGCGTGAAGGGGGGTGTTAGAGTAGGTAAAAAGTCCCACATTGGTTGGGGAATGGACTGGTGGTCTCCTTATATGGAATTGGGCAATCCTTCCCTCATGAGCCAGCTTTTGGGGTTGAGTTAGGCTCAGGTGCCATATATTTACACTTGGAAAGAACAATACAAGAAATTACTCTATATTTTTTTTTAATTCCAGTTAGGCTAGATTATAAGTACCTGGAAAGTTGATGTCCTTAAACTGATGACTACCATGTGACTGTCAATTAATGTTCATGAACAAAGCAGAAAAGGGTTTGCAAAGTTTAGCTGGCTAATACTAATTTCATGCAGAATAAGTGGATATGTAAGGCAGAGAGCTAGGAGAAAGCAAATGAAAAAATCATTTAACTTTCTTTCCTTAAAAGAGAGAGTCAACCGGGGGTCTTTCAGAAACAGCCTCTCTACCTCCCCGAGGTAGGGGTAACGTCGACGTACACTCTACCCTCCCCAGAACCCGCTTGTTGGGTTACACTGGATATGTTGTTATTGTTGTAAACGAGAGAGTCAAACAGCAATCCTGAAACTATATTGTGATGGCCAAAAAGATGTGGGGGGAAATGCTGTCACTCCAAGCAAATTTTTTGACCACCAACCAGCACAAAAATTTAACTAAAAGAATAAATGCTTAATACAGTAGTACAATGGACCTGAACATTAGCAGCTTCAGGTCATCAACATATTATACATCAGCGGAAACATACTTCATTGGATGTCAGTAAGATGACTCACCTTAAGGGGTTTGCCAAAATTCTTTGTCCGATTGTTACAAAACTGGTCTCCTGATTGGACATGAACCAAGCAAGCGAAGAGACACTACAACAAAAAGGATAAAGTAAGCAGTTCTATAACCATGTGAGCTATCAAGGGCTTATAACATCAAACATTGCGAACCTTCCAGTAAAAATATGCTCCCTTAAACCTAGTATTGTTGGTCTTCGCTTCCTATGAGGTTTCAAGAATTCTTCCAATACATTCCTCATCTTGAAAGCTTCTTCAAAATAATTATCCTAGAAGAAAAAGAAGTTAGGCTCATAGTACATAATTAATGAAGAAGCAGAAAAATTCAAAACTTACTTGATTCATATCTATGGTTTGTAATGCTTCTCCTCGAGTAAAAATGATGGCATGATTTTGATTTTCAGGTTTCCCTTCCCCAATTTTAGGCTGGCCAGGAAGCTTGATACGGTATATTTCCTAGCATGGCAGCACAAGAAGACACTTACTACTTATTCCAGTGATATGAAAAACAGAAAGATCACATTTTGCACAAATTGATCGCTGAGGAAAAAACATTTGTTGACAAAATCTCTTTGTTTCACTTTGCAGTCACACTCATACCTCATCCAATTTATCACCTCCCTTCACCAGTACGGAGTAGTAAACCTTCTCAGACTTCCCATTAACAGTTTCATCCCGCTCATCTATGTAAGCAACCCGTAAAGATGGATACCTGAAAGGTTCAAAATTAGAAATAAAGATACCCACTTCATTCTCCTAGAAGAATAGTCACAATTTCCAACTTACGTCAACATGAGATTCAGAATATTGACATAACAACTACGGTCTCGCTGTTCACTGGACTTCTTCTGAGCACCATAGATCTGACAGGACACAACATATGTGAACTTCAGATCTGCCAATGCCTGTGCACGCTCCTTCAAAGCTCTGTAATCTGTTCGATTCATATCAATGATCCGATATCCTCCAAATATTGCTGCCAAGTAAAGGGTAGATAGTTAAAACCAACCACATCCAACTCACAGTATCACAGATATATTGTTATACAATGAAACAAGAAAATTCAAACAGCACCTTTGTCCTCTGCAAAATCCAGAAAGTACTGAAGCTCAAGAGCCTCCCTGTAGTACATCATTCCTCTCACTGGAATTCCACAAGCACAATACAAAACAGAGAGCATAGTTGAGTGACAACAAAATATACAGCCAAAAGTTGTATGGAATATTAAAGATGTTATTGTTATTTGACCTGTCCTTGCAAGTGTCTGTCCTCTGTACGATACCCAGTAACGAATTAATTCATTCTCGTCTTTACTTGAGTATTCAAGCTTAGGATCATTGATGCGGTCCTCAAAATTTTTCCATTGATCTATTTCATGGCCAAATAAAGGCAATCGAGATTAGTGCTTTACCTATGTTGCAATGTGATACTGTAATTAACAAGCCACAGATTACACACTCACCTGGATATATCTTCTGAAGGTAAAACAGAGTGGTAATACCATCCTCATTTTCCTTGTTAAGTTCCTCATTAGAATAGAGAACATCTTCATTATAGTAAGGAGTCAAGACACTGAACAATAAATAAATATTGAAATTAGTTCTGCAACTGCAGCACAGCAAGCGGACACATAGTTGCAACATGAGAAAATAGTATGAAACATGAATATCACGCATTTTAAGATATTTAGAGGAAGAATTTAAAAGTAAGACGGTAAGTAGAGATTTGGCATTTTCAAAACCAATCAAGTGAACAAACGAAAGCAAGAAGTTTCTCAAGTGCCTATTGTCATTCATTTAATATATGAAAGTGAATCCCCATATTTTCTACAGAAATTTCTTTTCAATTGTCGTTTTATTAAAAAATCTTTGCACCACAGCTGTCAAGTATCTGTACAGAACAAGCATCTGTTGAAAACTGCTACTCTAAACCTGTTATTCAGGGAGTGTACTCCCTTTATCCCCAAAACTTAATCTGCTTTCCTTTTTAGTCCTTAGGAAACTCATGTTCTTTCATTAATTAGAAAAAGTTCTCCTTCCGATATTCAAACTATTATAATCAAACAGTATTCTATACCATGCCATACTTGATGTCACAATTTCAACTAACTACACCAATTCTTCATACTTCAAACTATAGTTCTAAGTACTATAAACCCAAATATCAACTGTACAAACAGTTTACTCTTCATCTCATATTTAATGGGACAGTGAATGAAAAATAAAAGAGTGAGCACTTCCCTCTACAATCCTAAAAGTCGTATATCGAGCATAATAGTGGACAGGCGTCTTTTAATTTATTGTTCACTTAAAACAGCAAGTGGGAAGATGTTCCAAATTGGAAGAATTAGCATTCATTCCATCCGTAACCACAAAGGTTTGCTTTGTGCCACTACGAGATTCATTTGTCAAACAAGCACTTTAGCAACGTGGCAGGCAAACATAACTTTAGTTTCTGATCTATAGCATCAGCAATGCTTCATAAAGAAGAGGAACATAAAACTCACCAGCAAAGCAATATAGGTCCTTTAGTTCTAGCTCAGAACTAACCTGAAAGAAAGCATATTACGAACTTTTGGAGCATCTGGCATTTTCATAAACAGGGAGTTTGCGAAAAAAGTAATTCGACGGCGAGCATCCAAGTTTGTAGGCACATTAATAGCAGACTCTTTCACAGTCAATAACAAATTAAGCCTGATAACCTATAGAAAAAAATGGAGTATAAAAGACGCAGATAAAAAGCATTGGTAAGATATAAACCATGATATAAAGAATTGACGAAGAAACAAAGCTCAGGTTCAAAATACCTTTTCCTTCCAAGATCTGTTATGAGTAAGATAGATATTTATCCTTTCAAATCTCTGCTCCTTTCTATCAATCTGGTGAGCTCTCTCCAAAATTCTAGGGAAAAAAGAACAGAAAATACAAAATTGTACATCATAATTGAAGATGCTCATCACAGTGCAGATTTGATTACTTAAATCTCGTGTCCTCTGAGAAAACTAATTTCTCTCAAGAACTTACTCATGGCCATCAACCATAACATCTTGAATGATAATTTCCATGATATCTTGGATAAGGTTAATCATAGGGGATCTTTTAGTCTCTTCATCTTCATAATCTGCCACCTGTAAGTACCACAATCAAACACAGAATGTACTATCAGAAAACTTAGCCTCCACAATTTCATCAAAAATGCTGAATTCGAGATGGAGAAGGAAACATTTAAATCATGTTACTTGTTTGTGCATATACATGTATTGCACTAACCAGAAGATTCAAGAACCTCTCCAATTTATCATTCAGTAAGGGCAACCCACTCATCCGAAATTTCCTTAAGAACCTTTTTTCTTTTATGCTGTCATCTATTTCTTTGCGTATCTGCTCCACAACCCTATAAAAGAGACCAACTTCCAAGTGGTCATATGGATTTTTTGCAACAAATTACAGAAGAACTGTATGACAAATATGGACCTGGACCTTCAGCGTTAGATAGTCAACAGTAAAGAAAAAGACCAGTTAAGTACTTGAAAATGCCTTACATCTTGTCATCTTTGTCTTCCAGAATGCCAACCAGCAAATATCTAAGTGTCTCATAGCATTCGATCACTGCAGAGCGCATAAAATCATCACTTTTGATTTTCCGGAACAGGTCAGCATCTTCTTTTCCCCTGAAATCTTTTGCCATATCCAGTGCTATTGGAATCTGATAAGATGCAGGTGAAAAAACTGAGACAAAAAAAGGAATGTTTCAATGGTCTAAAATCAACAACAGGAATCAAGTATCACCTTACTAGCAAGCAAGAAAGGAGGCCACTGAATAACAGACACTTCACTTGATGAATACGGTACAAGAAGCAGATCTCTTTCCCTGGCAGTTCACAGTGGCAAAAGAATCACCAACTTAATTTTAAAGTGCATAACTGCAAAAATTATTCACCAAGTAGCATGACGAAATTTCAGGTGTGGTCCCCACTTATGGTTGATCAGATCTTCCATCCGCAAGGAAAGTATGAACTCATTCCACATCTGAGAGAACTTTGCAATGTTCTTCCTCTCCAAAGAATCATCCTACCACAGTAACACAATGTTCAGCAAAAGAAAATAGTTGTAGGAGTTAAGAATTGTGAAGATGCAAGAATATGGGAGCATCTATTTGCATATATAAGTAATTGCTACCTCATATCTATGCTTTTTTTCTCTTTTTGAAGATGGCACAAGACGTTCACTAAAAGCTGAAGGAATTGACTCAAATCGTGATCGTAACATCCCTAGCGTCCTTATCTAAAAAAAACAAAAAGGTAGAAATAGTTAACAGTATAACTAGTTTTTCAAGAGGAATAAGGGCATGAAAGATTATCCAGAATAATTCAGTCCAAAGAACTTATTCATTGCCTCCAACCTCGCCAAGGTGGCTGAATGCACCATAGATCCCTCCAACAATTGTAGAGTATATAGCATACCAAATTTGTGTGTCCATGAAATACACCTGCATGCAATCCATATCTCTTAGAACTCAACGTCAGCTTGTCATTTTCAAGTGATCTTTCTTCCATAACATACCAGAAGAACTGGCGCCCATATGACAATCACTACTCCAATGTTATGTGGCACTGAATAACATTCAAATGCAATATGATCAATTACATGTTCGCAATAAAGCAAAGTGAAAATCAATTACATGTTCGCAATAAAGCAAGGTGAAAAGAAACTTTAACAAAGACATACTATGTGGAAAGAACTCATGCCAGTCAAAGCTTGTGATTCTTATATCCATAATTGTCTTGGTAGGCTGCACTAATGGCAGTATCTGCAGGGAAAGGCAAAAAGAGAGACTGAGGAAACATGAACATCCAATTAAGAGCCATCTCATACAGAAAAGACATAGAGAGATCTCAGTAAAAAATAAAGTTTCATCTTGATTTTCTTCCATTTTCTTCTTCTTTATGAAGCAAAGGGAGTGAACACTTTTTTTCCAATAAAAGTTGCAGAGTAACACAGTTAAGTCTTAATTAATACTTCTGAAGTAGCACATGTTAGTCTGTGGAGATAGAAATTGGTCTTACAAATAATTTAGAATCGACATTAAGTGCAACATAGAGAAACATTGATGTCTAACATCGTAGTGCAAGAGTCAACCATGCACCACAGTTTCTAAGAACATCTTAGGGTTTGAGTAGCTAGAACTTAAATAATCAATACTTCTGAATGTGCAAGGAAACATTCAGGCTAAAAGCATCCGGAAGCTTCCATTTCGGAAAGCAGTCATTTAGTTTGTACACACAAAAGTCTTTGCTGCGCCATACCATTCCTCTCATAACCTCAATACATTAGAGTTTAACATATGAAATTCAAAATGGAGGTCATCCAGTGGAGTTCCATTAGTTGGGGATGTGACAGTCCATTGCAAGTTAAGCAGGATGGGGGAACCGAAAATTGCATTGAGCAAGAAAAGAAAAGGATGAATTGAAAATATTCTTCAAGCTGCAAGAGTTATCTAACATAAGTTGTAGTTTCACATTGCATGATAGTTAAAACACATTCTGATAGTGGTTTCAGGCATGTTACAAACAGCAACTACTAATCTTGACATTAGTTCAGTTTTTTTTTATAAAGTAATATTTATTATTTATTATGGCCAAAAGGTTGCCCGTATACAAAAAGTAAACAAAAAAATTGAAAACCTACAGAAAGATATGATGTCTACGGCATTCTATCTTATATACATAAAGGGATTTCATGGGTGCAGGTTCACCTAAGGGAAAGAAGGCTACTCCATAATTGTATAAAATTCATCTCTACCCCCTCAAAAACTCTTCTATTTCTTGCTCTCCAAATAACCCGCATAAGTGCTAGCGGAGCAACATTCCAGGCCTGTGTCTTTCTCCTAAGTACCACAACTCCAACTGAATGTACACCTTTCACAGTGCCTGGCATCTCCTAATAACTTCCAAACCAACTCAGCATTTTCCACCATAAACAAATACTACAGGAGTGAATATTGGAATGGTGGAAAATGGGCAAAGGCATGAAGAGATTTTACTATGGAACAGAAGGTGTGTGTCCAGAACAAACAAGACACTGGTTAAGAAGAGAGATTCAGTATCAACAGTGTTAAAATATTCAAGAGATAGTGTATCAAGCTTCATTATACCTGAATGAGGAAAAACTTATAGAATAATTTATATGATACCTTTGGATACTCTGCATTTAATTAAAGAATATTACTTATTATTAGCATAGAAATTCATTTCCTGCCATACCGTGAAACTCTTATATAAAAAGTGCATATGTTAATTGTTACTTAATCAAGTCAATGGGCTCTTTATTTCATTTACACACGCTATCCAAGCCAAATCCATCCACATTCTTGGTTTACCCGATGACAAACCCCTACGATATATAGTTCATGCTCAAAATGTCTAATCCTACACGTGCCAAGGAGTGTTAGAATGTCCCACATTAGTTAAAGAAATAGTCTATCATATCCTTATATGGTTTTGGACACTCTTCACCTCGTGAGCTAATAATTGGGGTTGAATTAGACCCAAGATCATTTTCTTTACAACAAAATGAAACTCATTGGTTGTTGTCACCTTGTATGGGCTTGGTGAATCATCACCTCATGAGCTAACTTTTGAGGTTGAGTTAAGCCCGAGGTCCATTTTCTTTACATGATATCAAAGCCTCTATGATCATGGTAGAATTTAATGAGCTTCTGCTACCATTGTGCTAAGCCAATAGTTTCTTCTTTTCTTCTAACAGTGTCCTGTGTCGCTACTCTGTCTACCATCATTCAAACACCATTCAACTCTCCGATGATCGTTTGGTGCCCTATCTCTCCAGCGACCAGTGTGCTCCTTTTTATGCAACCGGTACTCTCCTCTAAACCTTGAAATTCTTGTGCTTGATCTACCAGATCAAATTACGCTAATAATGTCTTGAAGATTTGCAACATCATATCCCTTTTCAATGATTGAGACTAGAATCATCTTCGTGTGTAGTGCAAGAAGCACTTTCCATCGCTATGCACTTACCAGCGACATTTTGGAGGAAAATATTCCAACACCATTTATTTTGGTGGTTGCTCATCATTTTAACGAGTATCAGTGTCAACTTTCCATGTTTCCAAAATAAGCACAGTCATGTTAGTTTTTCCACTTTAAGTTTGAGAGGGCCTCTTACAGTATCAAGAGAATATGTATCTAGATCTTTTACTTGATGACAGTGTGAATACATCGTTCAAGCATATATACGCCATCGTGGATACAACTGTCATGTTACGTACGATATCATCGGATACAGCCAATAATAACACGACAAAAGGCGTCGATGATAGAGTTTAATAATGTATTTTAGGCCTTTCGAAAAAGACATGTGGAAAGAAGTCAAGAACATAACAAGACAGTTATGCTGAAGTAGAATGCAAAGTGGACAAGTCTATTCACGACAATCTTATGGCATGTCAAGCCACATCATCAGTATCTTAAGACAATCTGTTGACGACATAGCAGTCACATCGGAATCACGTGGAAGTCATGTTATGTAGGAATCAATGACGGTTATAAAAGTCGTTATGTATTTTTAAAATTTATTTTCCACACATGAGGAATAAGGACAGTCATACAAGTAGATAACCACTCCTCAGACATGCTAAATGGATTTACAAGGAGAAACGGAATAATAGAGGTTAAGGGAAAACATTACCTCAACATAGTAGCTGAATGAGAGCTTGCTTATGAGGAGCATGATCCAGAAGAGAGTGTACCTGAGCAAATAAAATGAGGGAATGAATTGTTAGATCAATTCGCTGTATCACCCATAATTATGAGTATTCACTATAATCTATTAGCTAACCTTGCCCCACATTCATGCACAGCATACCAAAAACGAATATGAGAGGAAAAGAAGAATACAAATGCTATCAAACAAGACTAGTTTATTTGTGTAAAGATAGAAGACAAATGAGTTCTTACTTTAACAAGGAGAACATGTCTTCATGCATGCCTCTTCCAACATAAAGCTTAGGCTGGATACACTACATCTGTTAGACAAATGTGACAGAACAGACCATGTAAGTATCAAAGCATAAATATGCTGACCTGAGCCCACCACATAAGGAGGCTGATGATTCGCCAGTTTGAGCGCTCCATGGATTTCCGCAAGAAAGGGAAGAAAAATATAAAGGCAGCCAATATCTCTGGTATCAAATAAATAGCAACACAGTAGTAATACAGTGACTCATTTTCAATATTTCCTCCCAAATTACTGAAGAATCTCAAAACTCCCGCTGGATCCTGAACAGATTTTGCATAAGCAATGGGCATGACAACAACCCAGAATGCTGCAAACGCAAATTTCAGAAGGTAGCGAAGAATCTGGGTGAATTTTAAGCTCCTCCAAGCTCTCAAACTGAGGACTATGTCCAAAGTAGCTGCAGAAAGCACATATACATGGACCAGCGCTCAGCTTTCAAATGAAAGACAGTTACAACATGAAAAATTGTAAAATCTAGGCACACTCCTTGCACTTCTAATAAAAGAGTTTCTAGCAGATTGAAAAATGATAGAGAAAGGAAATCAAATAACGTACTGAACTACCTCTCAACGCATTAAGAATAGCAGCAGTTATGAAAATGCTCAAGACGCTTTTGAACACATCCGCATCAAAAATCACAGACAAAGATCCTGACTGATTCCATGCAATGATAACCATTGCCTGAAGAGGGAAGGAGAGAGATGAGATCAATACAAATATTTCATAAAGATAACATGATGGTACAAGGGAAACTTCAGTATTTTTGCAAGATATTTTCTTGTATTGTATAAACCCAAGCAGCCAACTCAAAATAATGACAACGGATGTGTAGCGCTTGATCCTTTATTACCACCTTGATAATCTTCTGTAAAATATTCTTATTCTTATCAATAACTGAGCAAGAACTCATAACACTCCAAGTGATCAGCTAACTGTCAATTGGAGGATTCACTGTGGACATGTGAGGTAAATATATGGCGTACTATGTGTCAAGTTAAAGAACCTGAACTCTTCAGTCCAGTATCCATCAAATTCAACGCCAAGACAGAAAAATAAACCCCTTGAATTCAGCAAAAGCTAAACCAATAAATTTCAACCCTAATCATATAAGATACATCAAACAAATTTAGAGAAAGCTATAACATTCTCAATGTCAGCTTGGCTAAGCATAGATGGTCTTAAAGGAGGAGGCCACATATGATAAATCCTAAGGAGTCGTTTGGTGTGAGGTATAAGGTATAATAATCTTGGGATAAAATAAATGATTATTTTATTCTCTGTTTGGTTGGAGGTATTAGGTAGTCCTTGGATTATTTATCCCACCATTTATACCATAGTGATGGGATAAATCATCCCATATACATGGTGGAATAACTTATCCCAGAATAATTAATCCCGAGATAACTTGTTCCCAACATAATGACCCCTAAGAGTCTAATAAAGTGGAAAAAATTCAGACGATTCATCCAGCCAATTCCCATAAGTTCAAAATTGAGGGCTAAGTTGATTGATGCCTCTTTCATAAAAAGCCAGCGCTTTAGTCGTGCTTTGCGCTTAAAGCCTCAATAGACCTTAGCTATTGAACATGTTAGAATAAGAATAGGTGTACACAATCCTACTTAGAATAGAAATAGATTATAGTATCCTACTTAGAATAGGAATAGAAATATGAATAGTTTATAGTATTCTTCTTCGAAAAAAATTGTTTTATAGTGTCTATAAATAGGATCTTTGTGTTATTGTTCTTATACAAGTCAATAATATTTCTCCTATATTTCTCACAGAACAACTCTTCTATTTAATCAACAATGAAATTTTTTCAACTCTTAACATTTCAAGAACTAGCGAGTAAAGAAAGGTAGGCATTGCATTTGGAAAGAGGGAGAACTGCCCCCTCTCTCCATGACAAGAGCAACCATCTTGATGCACCGAATACTTTTTCTCCATTTCGTTAATGTTTTCCTTACAACTTTCACAAGCAACTTCCGATGAAAGCAGTACACCGGGGTTTCAAAACATTCTACCAGGGCAGCATTTCAGAATGCAAAAACTACCTTCTTTTTCTATGACAAGGTAACCCACAGTCACTACACTTCGGGTGCACATAGGTAAACCCCTCTCCAGTGTAATAACCCGCAAATCACACAATAGAGGTAAACCGCACTAGGCAAGCCCCGTGCAACGAGCTCGACCAAGAAAACAAGCAAGGGGTTTCAAACCTGAGAACTCCCATTTGGGAGATCCCCTGCTTAACCAACTCGGCCAACCTTTCTGAACCTGATAATTTCATCTGTAATTTAGAATGTTGAATTTGTCTTGAGCTATCTCACCAAAGAGAAGGTTTGACATTATGCTAATCTTACTTTAGGAACTTATGTGTAAAGAAACAGAAAATTTAGGAGTAAATAGTTGATGAAGATATAGAAGCAAATCCATAATCAGAGAAGGTGTTCCATGTGATAAAGTAGATGACAATCATTGTTCACCCATTGACATAGAAAAAATCCATAATCAGAGGTGTTCCATGTGATACAGCAGATGTCTAACATCCTTAGCCCATTGACTAGCTACCTTCTTGATGTTGTCAATGGAACACAATATGCAACCTAGGAGAAAAAGAGACTTCGCAGAGAAGAACTCACATATTCATTAAGAAATAATCCTCAACAGACTCATTTTCCTCCTTCTGGGATTTGAACCCGATACTATGGTTCTCCTCCCACTTCATTAACCACTAGGCCACACCATTGGATGCTAGAAACCACTGTTATGTGAGACATTATTTTCATCCAAAAGAACAGCCTAGGCATTGAAGAATTAAATAACTTCAGTCGGAATTCCTCTGGGACAGCATTGCTCCTCAGATAACTATACATTTCAGTGGCATCTAAATGGAGATATAATAAGCTTGGTTTTCTAAGTATAGCTTAAGAATAATGGATCATATCAAATGAAATATTGGCCAAAATCCTGAGGCGTCAGATCCCTTAACATTTTACTGGGGATTGGTTCGCATCCAGACCTGCTGATTAGTTCATTTCCAAAGAGTGCTTGTACTAACTTATAATGGCTGTCTGTGGCCTTATTGTCTCTACTTTCTCCTTCAATTTTTTTAACCTTTCATCCCTTGTAAATATGTTCCCACGCATAGTTTATACTTAATAGAGACAAGAAAAGGAGGACACGCAAATATTTAAATAAATCATAGCAGTTTACATAGTCCGGAGATACCTGAAGTGCCAATATAAAAAATATCCACATCCGATCAAAACTCCTATAAAGGTGCCAAAAAGTTCGATTTTCAACAAAATTCGCCTTAGGCTTCCTCCTTCCAGTAGCAACATTATTATGTCCCTGAGAGTCAAGCTAAGTTAGTCCATTTATAGAAAACCAAGAGGGAATACTGTCTAAAATAAAGTAAATGAGAGGACAAAGTTAAGAAATTTCTACAAGTTTGACAATTTCTGGAATTTTGAACTTCTCAGTTAACTTGCCACAGAGTGTCAGAATCCTCAGTTCAGAAGTCAAGATACAGACTTTCAGAGAAGAGCAATTATGTGCCTTCTTTTATTTCAGATTCAAAGATAATAGTTCGTTTTATTTTTTCTTTTCTAGTTTTAATCTTTTGACATGTTGGTACAGTAGAAAAAGTTCATTCTCTTTATCAGCAGCTCCAAAAGAGAAGTGAATAACTTGACAGCTGTACCACACACACATATATACTAGTCTTTGAGAACGTGTGTTGCACGTTTATCTCCTACTATTTTATAAAATTTGTATATGCCTATTTTTATATATTCTACTACGTATATGCACATTTATCCCCTACTATTTTATAAAATTTGTATATGTCTATTTTTATATATTATACTAAGTATATGCCTATTTTTATATATTCTACTTCGTATATGCACATTTATCCCCTAGTATTTTATAAAATTTGTATATGTCTATTTTTATATATTCTACTAAGTATATGTCTTCTCTATATGCAAACACAAGAATATCATCTAATTTTTAAATTTAATTTTTAGTTATTGATTGGCAAAATAGGAAATGTTGAAATATGTAAAACTAATTAAGGTAATATAACATCCAATGGTATATGATGTGATACATACTGAATTTCTGCTCTAAAGTTAAGAGAGAAAAAAGAATTAATAACATTATGGGTTGCTGGCATGAAATTAGCGTCGATACTTAAAATATAAAAAATAAAATAATTACAACAACTAAATAGGACCAGTTTGGTTTTTATCAACCAAAAAAAAAAGCATAACTATCCAAATACTGATCTACCACATTCGAGGCAACCATGTTATTCCAATGTATACAAGTCTAGAAACTCCCTTATCTTTTAGAATGTGATAATATCTTCAGGTTTTTGTAAAAAAAAAAAAAATTAATTTTGTTAAAAGATGCAACAAGAAAATAACAAAAAATAAAATTCATACACCAGATCACCTTTTCAAGAAGCAACAATATAGTAGGCAACAAAGATTACACCCCCATGCTGGTTCATTACCACATCAAAAACTCAATACTGCTAAATCATGATTATAACTCCTAAACTCTTCCTGTATTGAGAAAATGGATGAAATGGTTGGTAATAATTTATTAGGTATCCTTGATTGATTACGAGTATGTAGACATTTCAAAAGTTAATATTGCAATAAATGTTGGAAGACGAAACATTCAAGATTGACAATAAATAAACATACTAAGTTATTCATATACTAATGACATGCGGTGGTAATGTATACGGTCTCTTACCAACAAGGGTTGGGGTGGAGTGGTAAGTACCCCTTCATCCTTAACCAAGAGGTATCGGATTTGAGTCCCCTTGATTGCGGAGTCGCCTTTGTTAAGGAGCGTTTCACCCCGATGTGGGACTTTCCAGCGTAAATCCGGATTTCGTCGGGCTCCAATGTGGGTACCGGACATCAGGTGGGAAACCAAAAAAAAAATGTATATGGTCTCTTACTATTAACTGGTTCATTAATTGTATGAGTAGTATTTACTATAACTTTTGTGTTTTCTAGTATTAGTATAATATGATATAATTATTATTTAATATTTAATTAATTAAATGTTTTATAACATTTTAATTTAGATTAGGGGTAAAATGATAATTCAACTTTGCACTTGGGAGCTTCTCACTTTTAATAATATATGATATAAATTATTTTCTGAGAATGTAACATTTTATTCATCAGCAAAAATTTTGTGCTGGCCGCAATATTTACAATCTACAAGCTACAGTCCTTGAACATCTAAAATGCTTCCAGAAAATTGTAACTAGATTCTGCATCATCGGCACAACTCTCTTTACACCAAAAATCGAAATTTACAATTCATCCTAACTTTTTGTAAGAAGTATTATTATCTTCAAAATGCCTGCTATTACCTTCAAAGAGAAACAACATTCTCTACCTTAGTCTTACACCTGCGATGTGACTTGGAAGTTGGAACTTACTCAAGCTAATAACTCAAAAAGAATGTGCAGTATACAACAGTTCATATGCTAAAGGTTTGATGACTATTTTATTTGTAACGCTATTCAAAAGTGATGCAAAGAAACCTACTCACACTTGCTTAAATAAACTGTTTATTTGAAGAACACCCTATGTAACCCAATGTGTGAGACCTGACTCCCCATGTGAACGGGTTGAATTCTAATTCAAGCCTCAGGATGCAACATCATGTTAAAGAATCAAATCACCCAACAAAAGACCAATTGGCAGTAAGTGAAGCAGCCAGTAAATTGATCTGTGAACTCTTCTATTTAGCCAGAGATAATTGATCCGTTTTTACATATATAAGTACAAAAGAATATGACATACTTGAAGTACTCATTTTCCTGCTGAATAAGGCAGCAAGAGTTGAATCCGAAGACCACATTTTATGATGGGACCTTGCTAACCAATCACAAGACCTTATTTAAGGAAAGCTAATTTAATACAATGGAAAAATCTAGTAAATAGAATTGATGCCATGGAAGTTTCATGGTAAGTTTGGAAGTCCATTAGTATACAGGAATTGATAGGACTTCAACATAGCTACCCAAGTAGCTACTGAATAACGTCTCTTAGGCTACCTCTACAGACATGGTAATATATTTGATAAGAGACACATACCACATTTGCTTTATTTATTTTATCTGAGTGCACGAAGAAATCAGCTTTTTTGTCCACTGGCCAACCCAGCTTAAAACATTTATCGGACCTGCAAAGGAAGAGTATGAGTCTCTTCTTCCTTAGACTGTAAAAATGAAAATCGTAACATGCTACACAATTGATTACCAAAAGTATTCATTCAGATCATCATAATTTCTCCATGCTGAATGGCTTGCTGTCCCATTCTGGTTTCTCCTAGCTTCCTTTTTCAGAGAAGATAATTCAGATAAAGTGATAAACAACAATACTCTGAAGCAAACAGCACAAATATAGGAGTTACCTTATGAATGACTTCATAAATAGGGGTCACAACATCCCTTAGGAAAGACTCCTCACCATGGGACACTGGTTGATATGCACCTCCACTGACTGGAAGTACATTGCCAAATAGTATTCCATGCATCTCATGTGCCATCTGATTTTTGAAGTATAAAAGGTACGCAAACACATGAAGGGTAACTGTTTATATAAATAATGTTGCGCTATTTCTAGAAAACAAACATGGAGAATAATCTCCACAACCCATCTGAAATACTGAAGAATTATTGCATTGCATGTGTGCAATGTGTATAACATGACTAGACAGTTCGCTATGGAGAAGATGATCGCATCTATCAAGCATCACAAAACTGATCAGATTTCGTGAAGAGGTCGCATGGTAACGTTACATATGTTATTACACTGTTCCTCAATGCCAACTTCACCCTTCCAGAAGAAAAAAAAAACGAAGTGTCCCTTAAGACTTATTTATCTTGGTATTGGTATCATGTCAGTTCCTTCAGTGTGTGAGATAGTGCACATCCAATACTCCACAAGAGACAACAGAAGCAGTGATTGATGTAATCTGACAAGCAGATTCTAGACAAATCCAAGACATGTACTGAATATATAGATAGAGTTCCACACAATCCACTTTAAATAAAGAAGCATTATCACATATGATGAGAAAGCAAACCTACATTGTGGAAGATATAGCAAAGGCATTCTGGCATAAATCGTATATTTGAAGCTTCCCCCCAAATAAGAAGATAAAGGCTAATGTAAAGAAGCTCCAACTGTTGCTTGTCACAGCCCGGTGGAAACCTGCAACACAAGACATAAAGCCAAGCAAGAGAAAATCACTTCCTGTCCCTTTTTTATAAGCCAAGCATTTGGCCATGAAAATTACAAATACAACTTGAAGTTGTATTTGGAATTTGGAAAGCACCCAAAACCTTGTTTTCTCTTTTTTCACTTTTACTATATTTTTCTTTCTCAACTTTTACCCTAAATTTTTTATTTTTATAAAAATAACCCCATTTAGATTATATTTCATATTTAAGAGCATGTTTGGATTGGCTTTTGGCTTTTGCTTATGACTTATAAACCAAAAGCCATAAGTTAGAATTTCTAACTTATGGCTTTTGGCTTATTTTTGTTATTTTGGCTTTAAAATAAGTTCTTATAAGTACTTTTTAACTTTGCCCGAACACTTCAAAACTGCTTAAAAGTTATTTTGACTTAAAAGCACCTAAAATAAGCCAATCCAAACGGGCACTAAATCATATTTCATGTTTCTAAGGAAACTCTTACACCCAAAAACCAAATATTATTTGCAAAAAGTATAACCAAAGACAACTCCAACTTCAAAAATGAAAAAATATTTGCAATAGTATGTAATAGTTCATTTATGAGATCTAATTTATGACATTATCTGACTATCTATTTGAGATATTACTCTTTTAGAACAAATTTGATTATACATTTCAAGTTGGTGATTTTTCTAGTTTTTAGAAATTGGGGGTATAAATCCTATTTGGAAAAAGTACATTCAAATTCTAAAATATCCTTTGCAAAAAGTATGGCCAAACACAAGTACAACTAAAAGAATTCCAAATAAAGTAAAAAAAAAATTGGTTTTCATGGCCAAATGCCCAAAATACTTTTTAATTATAAAATTTTGAATTAAAGTACTTTCTATGTCACTTCGAAGTATGTAAATTTAACGTCAAAAGGAATAAAGAACTGAGGTTCATATTTAGACCAACAGTGAGCAAGTTCAAAATCAGTACACTGAACTGCTTCATTCTCTTTGGAATGGAAGGAGTAATATATTTTTTCATTTTAATAATTTAAACATATTTGACGGAAGGTTGTTCTTGTAATTTCACGATCAGTACTTGGCTCACCTGAGGTTTGTTGGACAGTGCAAATATTTGTACCATGATTCATAGTTTTTGAATATTTTATCCTTCAGCTGCTTAACTGTATAGCTGTCCAACTGCAAAAATGTTCTCTTGTACTCAATTTTCAAGAGAAAAGTGCCAAAAGGGTTGTTTGCTAAGCAGACAAAAATAAATAGAAATTTATATGCATATCTGATCAAAGTAGAGTAATTATCAAATGAGCAGATACAGTTACCTCATTATAATTTGCGTCATCATCCACACTCTTGTTTCTTATATCCATGTTTGCAAGTAGCAATATTAAGTGCTCCCTCTGATTTGCTACATTTGCTTTCTTGATTCCATATAAATCAGCAATAAGATGAAGTTAGGAATCTCAACCATCAGCATGTTGAAGGATATGTACTAGAAGCAATTTAAAAAAAAAATGCTAAATGCCACATCTTTGTTTGAAGGCATCAGAAAGAGTACAGAATGCAATTGACAGAACCAAGGCAAACTCAAGGAGGTAGCTTCCCGTAGGGTGGCACATGCGTTCCTGAATACTAAGGTCTCCCATAACATGTCTCACAGCACTCCAAAGTGTGATACAATAGAAATTAAAAGACAATCACAGACTAGCAGGTGGTTTTCTCTCAGCAAGGGAGACTTGCAAAGTGTAGGATTTCATCAAGGAAGTGTTCAAAGTACCTTTGAAGTTCATAGGGACTCATGAATTTATGTAAATGTCTAGGTTTCACATGTATTTGGTGAACACTTCAGTAAACAAATAACTAAATGAGATCAGATATGCTTTACATGTCTGAGAATTTTTTTCCTCATTCATAAGTCCTGTTCATTTCAAACTGGATGCCACACATGCTTTGTTGATGACAAGAAAGAAAATAACTTTATAAGCAGAATTAAATGCCAGAGTGTTCTTCAACAAAGATTTGTCATGGACCTTGAACGCATTATTATCATCAGACAGCCAAGGGAAGATTCAGGAAGCTATGCATATTAACTGAAGATACGTCCGCGGCATTCTGCGGGTAATAGGTTCCAAACAAGTGGTACTCATAAGTAATAATAAGAAGCCGGGAAGTGGTGGGTTTCAGAAAGGCGGTAGTTAAAATACAAACATGGTTCAACAAAACAGACTTCAGATACATGATTTTTTTTTAAGTGGAATGAGTTCAAACAGAAGGGACTAATCTTTCAGGGCCATCCCAATCTCAGATTCTAGGAAATTTAGTTAGTACTCCTTCCTTTGCCCTTCAACTCACGAAATGGTGACACCAACACCTCATTAACCTGACTGTATAAGACAATATACTTTCACAATGAAAATTTAAACTGGCGAAGAGCTGAAATGAACATTAAATATTCATCCAGTGTTACTTTTTGTACAACACATTGTACCCTTTCAGAACTAGAAATTTAGTCGGTATGAATGAAAATTTGTGCATACAAAACACTGCAACAATTTATGGTCATTTAAGCATGTTGCCTTACACAAGACAATAAATTCGGGAACACCTGTGTGGAGAGTCATGGTCAGTATATTTTACCTGGAAGCCAAAGGCTGAAGCAAGCCATTCGAGTATATCATTGACTGACTTATCCTTGTCATCAGGCATTCTGAGAACAGGAAGATTATCCATATTTCTTATAGCTCGAAGAGCAGCCTTAATCTGATCAAGAAAGAGAATTACATCAATCTTTTCTGTGATTAAAATGAGATACAGATTTGCTATTTAATCACGCAAAAGGAGCACGCCAGCAAATGAAACTGAAATTAAAGCGAATTTTCGTATAACCTCAGGCAGTTCCATTATCGCTGGTTTGACCCCAGCAGCATAAATAGGAAGAATGTTGTAGTGCTCATAGTAGTCTCTTTTCAGTTCGACATCTTTGGCATATCTTTTTGTCTGTGAAAACGAAGATACTAGAGCTTGAAGTTCCCATAAGATGAATAAATACTGGAAAATTCCAAGACTACATAAGAACACGAATAAAACCTCATCTTCCACTTTTGAAGAGGGTACCACTGTCCTCAGCACATCATATAGTACACTTGCAATTTGATAGATCTTAGCCATCTCCTCTCTAATAATGCAAAGTCAACCAGTAATTAAATGAACAAAGGTAGGCCATTACAAAAGAAATACAAGAAGGCCATGAAATTCAGGTTGAAATCTCACGGTTTCTTTGTTTGATGGCCATCTCTGATATTTTTCTCATAAAAGTTCTGGTAAAATTTCTGAATTTCTCTAGGATCATTTCTTGCAAGTTGAGGTTGAGTTTCTTCTTCTTCCTACAATCAACAAAATTGGTACAAAGTTTATGCCATGCTAATCATTGAGAGATTGATCACAAAGCTTTTAACACTAAAGATGTAAAACAATTAAAAGATGAAAATGAACTACTTATTAACAGAAATAACGAAGATGGGTAATGTCAAACAAACATATCGAATGGAAGCTAGTCGTCACAATGGCAGAGTTTTGACATCTAAACAAGAAACATGTGCATGTCCTCCGGACAGTGAACACCACTAAAAGGAACGAAATTATTTTTGGTACACATTGAGGCCATATCCCAACATACTGGGAAGTCAGTTGAATAGTGCAGATACTGGCAAAAATGTGAAATAATTCCATAAATATTTTTTAGGGGGAGCCTATTGTAAAACCCAGAGATGTAGTCCTCTGCAAAGAATCTGCTTAAGTCACTCCTCCCTGTCAACTTGTGGAAAGTCCTCGCATCTATGGTTATACCAAACAACATGCAGCAGAGTACACTTAAGAAGGAACTTGTATAAGAAAGATAAACCATAAAGCTTTAACTTGCATATGATGTTCCTACCCTTTCAAGTCTATGTAACAGGTATGTCTTGAATTGACGAACGCCGCGCCCACTTGATGTTGGATCCATCCTATGAGCCTTTTCGAAAGCATGGAAACGACCTAATTTAAAAGTATAAAAACAGGAAAGGAAACAAGAAGAAGTGTAAACAGAATATCAATGAAGACACTAGTAGCACCAAGTAAAGACAAGAGAGCATAAAAGACAATTGACTTCTTCTCAACATATTGCTTAATTAAGGTCTATTTCTGCTATATGACAAATCATGACACTGCATCTTTTTTAAATATAACCTAGATATCTCCAGTATTAATGATACATATTTCCCATATCTAGTCCCAGTCAAACAAAACCAAATAAAGCATTCACGCACTCAGCAAAAGTTTCCAACATAAACAGTAGACAATCTGGTTGAGCATAGGAGTCATGGACAGTACACAGATTTAGGTAAGAGTCTCTAAAGTAATATATAGAGATCATCTTATGATTCTTAAAGTATAGCAACTTTGAGGTGATTTTCATATAGACCACAATAAAAGTGTGCTCGATATTTGATCAAGGCCACAATGCCAAATGGTTTTAATGTTTTGCCCTCCCTCATAAGCCCCAACTTTGTGTTCCAAATTGTTTTAATGTTTTGCCCTCCTTCATAAGAGGCGTGTGTGTCTCGTCTGGATGAAAGGATATTGACTTGGTGGTAACAATGTCCTCATTGTTCAGGAACTTTAAGATTAAATGCACCAATAATTCGAGCTGCCAAGCATAGGAGCCTAAATAGTCTTCTTTTATTTTTTCTCCAGAAAAGTAATTCATAAGAGCCATTATTGTTCATTTTGGGCTTGATTTGAAAAAAACACATAAGAACTCTTTCCAGACAGCCAATGCTCAATCTAGTCGTTACTGGTCCTATCGTTTTACTGGACTCAAAGTAGATGGAGTACAAGCTAGGTGTTCTTAATGATATTCACCACTAAATTCCCCCCTTCTTCTTTTTCGATAAGGTAAATTTTATCTTTACCACTAATTCACACATCCGATAAAGTTTTCTTCTGCTCCTTCCAAGGCGTAAAAGTTAGTTTTGCTTTCGGCAGAATTATGCATGTTAGTTAAACTAAGTGATTGTAGCTTTGGTATGACTGCAATTCAACAAAATAACATACTAAGGATTAGGGCCAAGCCTGTTCATCCCATAGGTCAAAACACTGATGTACATCTTCCGAATTCCACATCAAGTAAAGTTGCTCAAAATACTTGCTATACCTACTACATGCGTTAAATAGAGAAAATAACTGCATGAAATTTCCTCATAATCAATGTGCCAAAAATCACCAATTACCCATCCAATAAATTTTATGAACTCCATATACATTGATTGATTTCCGATATAACCTAAACGACTTTCCACGTTGATTTTAACTTGACCGCCAAAAATATTCAAAATATCCTCTTATTGGTCATATAACTACAAAAGCAAGGAAAAATTAAACACTAGGTATCCCTTCCTATCTACATAACCTAGTGGTGTGGGTAGAGCTATAGGTACTTATGTAGGTGGGAGGTAGCAAGTATCAGCGGAATAGTCGAGATGCATAAAAGCTAAGCAGACACAATCATACAAAAAAATGAAATCTTTATCCAAAATTCAAAATTTTTAAAAAAGAAAACTAAGGACTTGAAATTAAACCTAGACTAAGAAAACATTATTTTAGCTTATTGAGTCCATGAGTGAATTTCCATGGTGTCCGCATACCGCATACCACATCACAACATAAACTTAAAAAAAAAAAGATTAAATCTTTTAGCTATTCTTACATAGATAAGCAACTCTAGGATTCTCTTTCTCCACTTCATTAGCAACACGAAGAATGGGAGCAATAGATGCCAAAGACGACGGCACAAGTTCACTGTCTAATGAATTATGATCTTCTCCGGCAGCAGGGTCTACCATAGTGGGGGCTTTAGAAACCCTCCTAGACGCCGTTCTAGGTGGGCCCACGCCCCCTTCAGCCTTCGTTCCACTCGTACTCGCCATAATTTACAACAAAACCACACTAGGGTTTTTTTCCCCAAATCCTCTGATTGTTTGAAAGACATACTAATATTTTTGCGTATATATTAGTATTACTTAATGTGAGATACTTTGGATGGAACTTTAGCTTTTGATTACTCTATGAAGAAGAAAAGAATGTGATGTGACAGACTAGTAAGAAAGATTTTTGAGCTTCTTTTTTCTGCTTTGGAAAACTTGTTTGTTTGTGGGTTTTTGGGTTTGCTTTATTTAGCATTAATGGTGTGATATTGTAAAGAAATAGGGGAACTTTTTTGAATGAAATGAAGGAGGAGAGAAGGCGCACTTTGCTTTGCTTCGTCCCAAGGGCTTTTGATACAGACGACTAAAAAGAGAGACAGAGAGGACCCCATACGCAGCTGAAGGGGAAAAAAGAGGAAAGTCGATTGGTGTTTGTACGTTAATCATTCCCGCGCTTTATTAAAAGACAGTTCCAAACCAACGTAATTTGAATTCTCGAATTCCAATTTCTCATCATATAAAAAGAATTTATCAAAAGAATCACTTTCGATAAGATGTGCGCTATCTTTTTCGGACTCAACTTATGAGATTTCAATAAATATATTATTAATATCATTTTTAAAAATAATAAATTTTGTATGAATTTAAATTTAATTCAAAGACACTATTAAATATCAATAGTGTAAGGCTGCGTATAATAGACCCTTGTGATCGACCGTTTCCCAGATTCTGCGCATAGCGAAAGCTTTAGTGCACCGAGCTTCCTTTTTTTTAATTAAATATCAACTGAAAAATCAAAAAAATGCAAAATTCAATAAATAAATTTGTGAAATGCGATAATTGGACTTACAGTTGCATCCATAAGCATAGTACATCTCTTCTGATTCATATTTAACCTCTACAGAGTGTTTTTAAGATTAAAGTTAGAAAATATTATTGTAGATGACAATCATTTTTATTGTTAATACTAGGGTCTTAAGGGTTGTTTGCTTGTTCGTTAGGAAGGAAATTATTCATGAGTTAAAGTTAGTAGAGTTAATATTATATTTGGTATATTTTTAATTATTTTGTATGAAATTCAGTATATCGCATATGATGTTTAATTGTCATTTTGCAGTCCCAAATATATATAAATTAATCATAAATAAGTTTATATATTATTTTATAAAAGATAAAAGATAAAATTACTAAGACATAGTTAATCTCGTATTTTATAGCCCTTGGCGCATGTAGCAGAGTCAAATAAATTGAAGGATCAATATATATTGACTTCTTTTTTTAAATTGTGTCTTATGGTATTTTTCTTTAATATATAAAAAGATTACTTAAACCTTATATATATACTTTTGGGCAGGGAAACGTATGATTTTATCTCTAGAACCAAACTTTTGTTGGGAACATGTGTTGAGTGGAAATTGGAAGCTTAGTTGGGAAGGAAAGTAGTCAATGTTATTTTATGTTGTTATCATGCTACATTAGCTTAATAGTGGGTCCATACAGTGACATGTATGGCACAAATAGGATTATTTTGTGTCCCTACTTAAGTTTTAATCTTAATTAAAGAAGTCTAGAAAAGATAGATTTGCATTAAAATCTAGAGCATGTGGTTCAGAACATGACTGAAATAGTGAAAGTTGCAATGGATAAAATTTGATCGAAAGGGATAATTTTAAATATTTATAATAAAATAATTAATTTATAATAAATATAATTATATTTTTATTTATATAAAAAAAAAATCATAGAAAATATATATTAATTATATAATATAGCTTACTTATGTATGAGTTATACATTGACTATATAGTATGATACATTTAACAAGTTGGATATAGATTAACTATAGATGAAGTATACACTGATAATTCAATTCCGACTAATTTAAAATTACCTCTAAACAATTTCAAATTTTAAATATAAAATTCTTTTGATATTTCAATTTTTTTGATATATAGCTCGTCCAAAAGAATTCACATTTACATTATGTCTAATTTTAAAGAAAAAGAAGGAGTATAAGAAAAAGAAAGAAAGGTTGAGTGGCCACTTTTCTGGAAAAAATATGGCTGAATGGCTGTTTTTTAATTTTTTTGGTAAATTGAGCTAAAAAGATGGTAAATAAAGTTCATGGACTGACATTTTATATAATTTTTCCTTTAAAAAAAAAAGAAAATTACATATGAAGGCAAATATGTGAATATGTATTTACCATACATAATTATAGTTTTAAAAAATTACAATTCGTAACTATAATTAAGATTTTATTGCAAATTTCTCTCTCCTTTCTCCCCCTTGCCTCTTTCCTCTCTACTTCCTCTGCTCTCTCTCTCTCGCTCAACTCTCTTTCTCTCTCTGCAATACAAATACAAGTTATAACAGTCAACGATATAAATGCAAATGGTAATACAAATACACATGAAATACATAAATATAATACACAAGGCAACACAAATATATATTTTTTATGAATTACAACAACAATTCTATTGTATTTGTTGATAAAATTGTATTCATCGATATAAATTGTATTTGGATACAAATTATATTCATTAATATACTTGATACAATTGATTTGACATGATTATACCTTTAATGAAATGAATACAATAGAATTTGGCATGATTACGGATTACCCCTTTAAAGTAGGACCTGTTTTTTAAGAATACACCTGAACTTTGCAAGAATCCTAATACCCCTTAAACAATTTAAAAGTGTTATAATATCCAACTTTTCACCCAACCTCAATTGCGAGAAAAAAAAGTGCAATCACGTACCAATTATTATCTGCACGTATTAAATTTGTTTAATTATTAACTTTTACTTTCATTTTCATTTTTCTTATTTTATTAACTTTATTTTCATTTTTCCTCTTTTTTCTTCGGCCTTCATTACTCAAATCTTTTGTTCTCTTTGCTGGCAATCCTCTAACGTAGCCTCCGTCACCACTAATCCTTCAACGTAGCCATTATCATCACCACTATTATAACACCACCTCCATCGTTAAATATCATTCAATTGCCACTAAATCAAAATTAAAATTGATAAAATTACTATTAAATTAAAAATTGAAAATTAATAATCATTTCCAATATATCATCTCTCTTTCAAAATTATTACAACAATGATTCGAGGTAATGGAGTTTTTTTTAAAAACCATTAAACTTTAGTGAAATATTATAAGTAAATAAGTACAACCAAATCACTTCAGCTCTCAAATTACTGAAGCAAGGTAATGGAGTTCTATAGTCAGACCAAAAATAAAAAATAAAAATGGATCCATAGTACTCTCTAATCGAATAATGGAGTTAACAATGTTTTTATTTTTTTTTTTGAAAAAAAAAAAGGGGGGATGATAGAAGTAGGGGGAACAAAGAGAAGCAAGAAGACAGAGAAAAAAATGACAAAAAATAGATGAAGTAAATGGATCTTTTAAGCTGAAAAAGATAAAAAGGATAATTACGTCTTTCGAGTTTTGGGAAAGAAGAGAATAAACAAGAAAGAATTGAGAAAGTACAATAAAATAATTTTTTTTTAAAAAGAAAATAATATTTATAATTAAATAAATGTTGAAATAAATATTTATTTATTTTTTGGCTCACCTCACTCTAATTAAGGTGGTAATACACCCCCGCTTTCACGTCCCGAAAGGGTTTTCTAGATGTGGCCGGCACTTACAGATTATTGCTAGTCTCCAAACGAACCACTTAGCATGTTCACACATTCATTCAATCAGCATTCTATCAGCAAAAGTGTTACATTCCGTATTTTTGCATTTTGGATTATTCGTAAGTTAACGATTATAAATTCAAGGACTTTTAATTTTGAATTTTAAAAGGACATGATTTGTTGTAGATGCCAAGTTATATGAATAATTTATGTGTAGTAAAATACATCTCAAGAAGGACCCTTAAGCCAAATCAAAATAGAAGCCATCAAATATGTTTTTCTTAAAGTTACGTTTCGGGTAAGCTGACTTCGGGAGGCCATAACCTCTTTATAATTTGAGAATTTGGGAAAACTCTCAACATGAAAGTTGTAGATAATTGAAATATCTTTCCAACCATAGGTCGTGGGATGAAATGTGATATCGGAGTAATAAGATATAGACGTTTTAAGTCTGACAGGCCAAACTAAATAGTGAATTCGGCCCAACCCAATTCTAATTCGGGTCAGGCCCAATACCCACGAAATTAAATCTGATTTTTTGTAACTATTCCATCATACTTTAGATCAACATAATTCTGGAAATTTCCAGAGAGAGAGAGAAAGGGAGTTCTTGAGAGAAATCCCAAATCCGACCAAAATTCAAGTCCCGAAATCCGAAGCTCATGAAGAGAAAATTGTTGTACGTCGCGTTGGCTTCAATTTGAGCTAGAAATCAGCCAATAAGGAGAAGATTTTATGTGGTGCTGCAAATTTAAGGTAATATTAAAGTCTCCTTTTCATTGTTAACAAGTTTAGTTAGAGTTTTAACGGATTAGAACGGAGAAAATAGTATTATAAACTAGTTTGGTGATTTGTTGAGAGTTATGGGTTAAAAGGTTGTTTTAGGTAGATTAAATAGATGGAATTATCTTAGTGATGATGTATAATAATGGTTGATATTGTTTTGATGTTGTTGATGAGTTGTTGTTCTTGAATTTGGAGGAAAAAGGTGTATGAAGATTGTGAATGTTCAAACCCGTTTTTGGAATTGAGTAGCTGGTAGTAATTCTAGAATATCTCATTGTGTAGACCTTCGATTTTAGATATTAAACATGTTTTGGAAAGCTAATACACGTACCTACAACTCTTATGTTTATGTCTTAGTCTATATCTGCTGTTATTATGTCGAAAACTGAGCATGAATCATAAGACAAATTCTGTCCAGATTCTGGATTGAAAATTCCTTCATGTATAGCTGTTCGTATTTTGATGATATATCTTTGTAGAAAATGAATTTTGAGTTGATTTCTTTTGCATTGGAAACTTAAGACAGATATCTAAATGTTTCATGAAGGTTATAAAGTCCAGTTTTGCCGTTTTCATTTTCCAAATTTAGATACAACGTGAGGTACTTGACTTCCGAATTTACTGCTTTGGTAACATGAATAATAAATCTTATTTTGTGTCAATATTTTGGATTGTTGATATTGGTTGATGATTATATGGCTGGTTTGAAAGTGGGAAAAGTGAGCGGTATAGGGGAGGTGCTGTCCAATTTTTTTTAGAAATAACCTACTAACGATAGACTACGTTTTATTCTTGTCCATAGCTTAATCATAGTGCTTAACGTTTTAATATAGGTTGAGACAATATTGGACAACATATACGTATAAACGCTAAAGGTATGTAAAGTTAACATTTTCTTCTTTTGGCATGATCCATATGAAACGAACGAATGACGTATGCTTAAATTCCAAAGAAACTCTTATTCGTAGATATACTCGGATGGCTACCGTTCTTGATTTTCAAAATTTATATTGTTATGTCTTGACTCATGTGTATGATTCCATCCATCCTAGTTGGTATAACTCATGTTGTGGTATAATTCATATTTTAGTATAATCCATAATTGGTGTGATTTATAATGACTATTATCTTGGTTTTCAAATGATGGACTGTTTTGCTTATTCTATTAAGTCTCCGATAATGATCAAATTTCACAAGGTTGCTAATGATACCTTATTCGTGCATATTGTTATGGTATTATTCACCGAGTCCTACGATAGGCCGGGTATGTTATCATGTATGGATTCCACTACATTATTCACCGAGTCCCTTACTAGAGGGCCGGGTACGTGATATGATATGACGATATGATTATGACACCGAGTCCCATAATGGGCCGGGTACGGTATAAGTGTACACTACTCTATTCACCGAGTCCCTTGCTCTAGGGCCGGGTATGGTATATATATACATATAACGATATATTGATATAATTGTGATACCGAGTTCCCTAACGGGCCGGGTATGATATATGATGATGATATGCATGTATTCATTTTATAAGACACAGGTACAGTGATTAGCTCCTGAATCTTTATTGCAGATGTAATCTCCTTTACGGTATTTTATGTTTTATATACTCGGTACATAGTTCGTACTGACCCCCTTTCTTCGGGGGGCTGCATTTCATGCCTGCAGGTACAGATACTCATTTCGGAGAGTCGCCAGTTTAGGATTCTACTCAACGAGTTTGAAGTGCTCCATTGTCTCGGAGCCCAAACTTTGGGTACTAATCCTTATAATGTATATATTTGTGTATTTAGGGGTACGACGGGGCCCTGTCCCGTCATATGCTATTGTTAATCCTCTTAGAGGTCTGTAGACATATGAGTGGGTTGTATATAGATGTTGTCCGGTGTACTAGTATGACTTATATTTTTGGACGTTTACATTCAGAATGGAAGCCTTGTCGGCTTACATATTATGTTATCTTATTTTTGACAATTAAGACTTCCCAAGAAATAGGTGATTTTGGTATATATATAAGTAACAGTTTGAGATGACGTGCTACCCATATAAATCTTATATCATGTTTAATTGACGATTGACTATAGATAATAGGTGTGTATATGAGGGTCCAATTCGGACACTAGTCACGGCCTACGGGGCTAGGTCGTGACAAAAGTGGTATCAGAGCAGTTCATCCTCGGAGTGTCTACAGACCGTGTCTAGTAGAGTCTTGTTTATCGGTGTGTTGTGCACCACATCTATAAACAGAAGGCTACAGGACATTTAGGACGTTGTCTTTCTTTCATATCTAAGATCGTGCGATAGAGCCCAGCCATAGGACATAAAATTCCTTTTTTCTATCTTTTGATTTCAGCTGAAGAACGACATCGATAGAAGAAAGCGATTGATGATATTGGAAGCTACACAATATACGGGTAAGTGATGATGCGAAAGAGGTATGGTGGATAAGGTAAGCATATTGAAATAGGATTGAAATGTAAAGTTGAAAATTGAAAGAAAAAGTAGACAGGAAAGTGTAATAGGTGCAGTTCGAGTCGGACATAAGAGGTAAGTCCATCATTTTCATACTGTTGTTGATATTGGGCGCCCTGTGTGGCTGCGATATGATATAAATATATATATGTTGAACATGTGAGGCATTGTTGGTATTTTCTACGTGTAGATTTTGGGATAGTAAGAAATACAGAGGAAACGCTGCCCAATTTTTTTTTTCTTCCAGAAATAAAAAAAAAATAGAAAAAAAAAAGAGAAAGTGGGACATAAGTTCATAATATATTTTGAAGGTTGATACCCATGAGGTAAATTTATTGTGGTGTAGTAAAGAGTTAAGAAATACCCTCATGTCATCATTAAGGGATACCATTCTTATTTGAGAAATTTTATTTCGGAAAAAGCCTATTTATAATTGATTTGAATGAACCAAGATAACTTCCAATCACATGTTTGCCTTAAAAGAAGCTTATGTTGGAGGAAAAAAAAAACATCTCATAATTAAGTTTTACTTCCATAGAGAAGTACAAGGCACTCAACAATTAGTTTGTGAATTAAATAATTCATTCAAAATTTAAGAATAAGCCTGGAGGTAAACCAGGTGCATCAAGCACTAAGAGGTCCGGTGGTGCTCGTTGGATTCTAGCTTCCTTTTGGTGGTGGTTGAAGAATGCCTTATGATAATATTTTATTAGTCCTTAACCAATTAATTGGAGATGGAACTGGTGAATGAAAAACATAAACTTATGGAATATTCAGGATCATGTATTTCATGTGTTGTTCATGAAATGCTAGGATGATTCGAAAGGGATTGTGATACTAAGGGATAATTTACAAAAAGGTTAAGTACGCTTACTCCACCGAGTATAATTGACCCTTAATAAGAATCGTGAATAAGGTTAAAAAGTGTTACACTATGGGATTGAGTAAGAACAGAATATAATGTGAGTATGATGAGAATCGTTATGAAAATAAGTAAAGTCTAGCGGAAAAGTGACTAAAGGATATGATTTTGAGTAAGATTAAAAGTTAGTATTGGGTACACGACAAGGGTGAAAGCGTATAAGGCATAAAGGAGTATTGTGTATATGTGACTTCACCTCAAAAAATAGTGAGATCCTTAGATGACAGGAAATATATATTTGCAAAAATAACGGATGTATTGTGAGTTTACTAGAGGAACATGTGATATCTATTGAGATAAAGATAGCATTATAAGAAAGCTTGGAACACTGATCACTATAATATAAGTGCTACCGAATGGAGAATTTGAAACGATTATAAATACTAGCTAATTACTGATTAGAATGAATGGAATGTGGCTTTGAATGAATTGCTACATTAATTATATCATTTGAGTACCATTTATCAGACGAGATTTTGTACTATATATCGGGAATTCTCATCACCTTGTGATTGTGTTAAGGTTTCGTACATGGGTAATCTAAGTTATTGATGATATAAAGAAAGACAGAGATAATGTATTGGAAAAGAATCGCATGAATTTGAAATGGGGACATAGAGTAGAATATAAATAGATAATGATATGGGTACACCCTAAAGGGGGGAAGTGGATGAGAAAAATATAAGTGTAAGATGAAATTAACTGACACTGCAACACGTTAAGGTGAACACCTAAACTTCATATGAGATCCCATGCTGGAACAAGTTAGAAAAATTTGAAAGTCAGCAATAAATGGAAAAAAAAAACAAGATGATATTTGAGACGGTGCTCAGAATTATTGGTAAAGATCTTGGATAGTGTGACATCAAAAGATGGATGCTTATAAAAAGGACGAATACAACATGAGAATAGTAACAAGTAGCTTGAAGATATTATAAATGATAGCAAGGTTATACTGGATTAGAGGTTGAGATGTTGGCAACGTAATTATCGGCTAATAAGATTGGGATATACAAGTAGCAAAGGAGAGAAATCTCTCATATGGTAGAATATGAGAAAACTTAATAGTAAGTAAAGGAAGGGATGCAAGTATGACAAAATAGACAGCAAGTGAGTGTTAGTACAATAAGAAATTTAGAGCAGAATAAGCCAAGAGAAGGAAAGACTATGATTAGAATTGAATACACGTTGTACAAATTCTACAAGATTGGTTATGCAGCCTATGAATATTGTTATGCTAAGGGTGATATCAAGTGATTACTTGATAAGCAGAATAAGAATTTAGTAACCACAATGCGATTGCAATATTCTGGATACATTAAAGAAAAGTAGAAGATGGTTTGAGACAAAACTATAGAGATATAATTAGTATTAGGGGCAAAAGCCATAGGTGAGTCCTGATATCAACTGAAAGAGGTAAGAGAAAATATAGGGACTATATAAAGACTAACGTGGTGATGTTTAGGTATTTTCTAGGCTGATTTAAGCACCTACACATATTCGTATAAAGATTGCAATAGTATATGTGGTAAGAGAAGTAAGAGGAAATTAGAGTAAAGGGGCAATAGAAAAGTTTGAGTCGAAAATAGAGAAATGACTCAAGATATTATGCCTAAAATATTGCCAGTTAGGGTAAAGGAAATTATGAAATGACTTAACCGAGACAATCAGAATAGGCGGGTTACTGGTTACTGGATGACGGTAAGGTCATAAGATGAAGGAACCTTAACACTAATTGATAACCAACCCAAAAGATCAAGATCAAGAGGTAAAAACAAATGATAGTTAAAGACCTTCAAGTGAAAGTCAGAAAGTTATACATGATGCCGAGGATTCCAGAATACGGATTGTCATAGTAGGGTAAAGAAAGAATATTGGAGTACCAAAATGTTACCCTAGTGAAATTTCGATTTACTAGTAGAACTTGGAGTGCGTTATAATGAATTAAAGTGAGTCGACAAACGGAGGAGGTCTATGAACGACATAATTAACTAAGAGAACACTTGAGTAAAATATTGGGAAGCAATTAATATGAATTTTTTTTACAGGCTTACCTAGCACTCCACGGAAGTATGATTCCATATGGGTGATTGTAGATAGGCTGACAAAATCAACCCACTTTCTTTCAGTTAGAACTACATATTCAATAGAGGACTATGCGAGGTTATTTATCAAAGAGATAGTAAGACTTCATGGGATTCCCATATCTATTATCTCAGACAGAGGGGCTCAATTTACAGCTAGCTTCTGGAGATCATTTCAGAAGGGATAGGGAACACAAATAAATCTTAGTACAACATTTCACCCTCAAACTGATGGGCAAGCTGAACGCACTATTCAGATGCTAGAAGATATGTTACGGGACTGTATTATTGACTTTAGAGGTACTTGGGATGACCATTTGCCACTTATTGAGTTTGCCTATAATAACAGCTACCATTCTAGCATTCAGATGGCACCGTATGAGGCATTATATGGCAGGAAGTGCAGGTCACCTATTGGTTGGTTTGATGTTGGTAAGGCTAAGTTAATCGGACCCGATATTATTCAACAAGCTGTTGATACAGTCAAGCTTATTTGGGAAAGGTTATTAGCAGCCCAGAGTCGACAGAAATCATATGCAGATAATCGACGTCGACCCTTAGAGTTTCAGGTTAGTGATTGGGTATTTTTGAAGGTGTCACCCATGAAGGGGGTAATGAGATTCGGTAAGAAAGGAAAGCTTAGCCCGCGCTACATTGGCCTTTATCAGGTTACTCGTAGAATAGGCAAGGTTGCATATGAGTTGGACCTACCATCTGATTTGGAAGCAGTGCACCCTTTTTTTTCATGTGTCGATGCTTCGCAAATGCATTGGTGATCCTTCTAAAGTATTCCCCATGGATGATATCCAGGTGACGGGGGAGCTTTCTTATGAGAAAAACCCTATACCTATACTTGATCGCCAAGTCAGAAGGTTACGTACTAAGGATGTGGCTTCCGTCCAAGTATTATGGCGAAATAACAATAGAGAAGAGATTACCTGGGAAGCCGAGGAAGAGATGAAGGATAAGTATCCTCACTTGTTTTCTACGCCTACAGGTAATCTAAACCTCTCGATTAATTATATTGATTGACATATGAAACTATTTGTTGTTGAAAAAAAAAAAAGACTATTCCCCCAAATCTCTTATAAGACATTATGAGGCGGGTTTAACATTCGAGGACGAATGTTCTAAAGGGGGGAAGAATGTTACATTCCGTATTTTTGCATTTTGGATTATTCGTAAGTTAACGATTATAAATTCAAGGACTTTTAATTTTGAATTTTAAAAGGACATGATTTGTTGTAGATGCCAAGTTATATGAATAATTTATGTGTAGTAAAATACATCTCAAGAAGGACCCTTAAGCCAAATCAAAATAGAAGCCATCAAATATGTTTTTCTTAAAGTTACGTTTCGGGTAAGCTGACTTCGGGAGGCCATAACCTCTTTATAATTTGAGAATTTGGGAAAACTCTCAACATGAAAGTTGTAGATAATTGAAATATCTTTCCAACCATAGGTCGTGGGATGAAATGTGATATCGGAGTAATAAGATATAGACGTTTTAAGTCTGACAGGCCAAACTAAATAGTGAATTCGGCCCAACCCAATTCTAATTCGGGTCAGGCCCAATACCCACGAAATTAAATCTGATTTTTTGTAACTATTCCATCATACTTTAGATCAACATAATTCTGGAAATTTCCAGAGAGAGAGAGAAAGGGAGTTCTTGAGAGAAATCCCAAATCCGACCAAAATTCAAGTCCCGAAATCCGAAGCTCATGAAGAGAAAATTGTTGTACGTCGCGTTGGCTTCAATTTGAGCTAGAAATCAGCCAATAAGGAGAAGATTTTATGTGGTGCTGCAAATTTAAGGTAATATTAAAGTCTCCTTTTCATTGTTAACAAGTTTAGTTAGAGTTTTAACGGATTAGAACGGAGAAAATAGTATTATAAACTAGTTTGGTGATTTGTTGAGAGTTATGGGTTAAAAGGTTGTTTTAGGTAGATTAAATAGATGGAATTATCTTAGTGATGATGTATAATAATGGTTGATATTGTTTTGATGTTGTTGATGAGTTGTTGTTCTTGAATTTGGAGGAAAAAGGTGTATGAAGATTGTGAATGTTCAAACCCGTTTTTGGAATTGAGTAGCTGGTAGTAATTCTAGAATATCTCATTGTGTAGACCTTCGATTTTAGATATTAAACATGTTTTGGAAAGCTAATACACGTACCTACAACTCTTATGTTTATGTCTTAGTCTATATCTGCTGTTATTATGTCGAAAACTGAGCATGAATCATAAGACAAATTCTGTCCAGATTCTGGATTGAAAATTCCTTCATGTATAGCTGTTCGTATTTTGATGATATATCTTTGTAGAAAATGAATTTTGAGTTGATTTCTTTTGCATTGGAAACTTAAGACAGATATCTAAATGTTTCATGAAGGTTATAAAGTCCAGTTTTGCCGTTTTCATTTTCCAAATTTAGATACAACGTGAGGTACTTGACTTCCGAATTTACTGCTTTGGTAACATGAATAATAAATCTTATTTTGTGTCAATATTTTGGATTGTTGATATTGGTTGATGATTATATGGCTGGTTTGAAAGTGGGAAAAGTGAGCGGTATAGGGGAGGTGCTGTCCAATTTTTTTTAGAAATAACCTACTAACGATAGACTACGTTTTATTCTTGTCCATAGCTTAATCATAGTGCTTAACGTTTTAATATAGGTTGAGACAATATTGGACAACATATACGTATAAACGCTAAAGGTATGTAAAGTTAACATTTTCTTCTTTTGGCATGATCCATATGAAACGAACGAATGACGTATGCTTAAATTCCAAAGAAACTCTTATTCGTAGATATACTCGGATGGCTACCGTTCTTGATTTTCAAAATTTATATTGTTATGTCTTGACTCATGTGTATGATTCCATCCATCCTAGTTGGTATAACTCATGTTGTGGTATAATTCATATTTTAGTATAATCCATAATTGGTGTGATTTATAATGACTATTATCTTGGTTTTCAAATGATGGACTGTTTTGCTTATTCTATTAAGTCTCCGATAATGATCAAATTTCACAAGGTTGCTAATGATACCTTATTCGTGCATATTGTTATGGTATTATTCACCGAGTCCTACGATAGGCCGGGTATGTTATCATGTATGGATTCCACTACATTATTCACCGAGTCCCTTACTAGAGGGCCGGGTACGTGATATGATATGACGATATGATTATGACACCGAGTCCCATAATGGGCCGGGTACGGTATAAGTGTACACTACTCTATTCACCGAGTCCCTTGCTCTAGGGCCGGGTATGGTATATATATACATATAACGATATATTGATATAATTGTGATACCGAGTTCCCTAACGGGCCGGGTATGATATATGATGATGATATGCATGTATTCATTTTATAAGACACAGGTACAGTGATTAGCTCCTGAATCTTTATTGCAGATGTAATCTCCTTTACGGTATTTTATGTTTTATATACTCGGTACATAGTTCGTACTGACCCCCTTTCTTCGGGGGGCTGCATTTCATGCCTGCAGGTACAGATACTCATTTCGGAGAGTCGCCAGTTTAGGATTCTACTCAACGAGTTTGAAGTGCTCCATTGTCTCGGAGCCCAAACTTTGGGTACTAATCCTTATAATGTATATATTTGTGTATTTAGGGGTACGACGGGGCCCTGTCCCGTCATATGCTATTGTTAATCCTCTTAGAGGTCTGTAGACATATGAGTGGGTTGTATATAGATGTTGTCCGGTGTACTAGTATGACTTATATTTTTGGACGTTTACATTCAGAATGGAAGCCTTGTCGGCTTACATATTATGTTATCTTATTTTTGACAATTAAGACTTCCCAAGAAATAGGTGATTTTGGTATATATATAAGTAACAGTTTGAGATGACGTGCTACCCATATAAATCTTATATCATGTTTAATTGACGATTGACTATAGATAATAGGTGTGTATATGAGGGTCCAATTCGGACACTAGTCACGGCCTACGGGGCTAGGTCGTGACAAAAAGACTTAACTCATCAACAAAATAACTCAACGTGATAATCAAATCAATAGGTTACAGAATAAGGCCAAAAATGTATCTAATCCACTCAACGAGACTTGTATGAATGAAACTACCCAAAAGACAATATCCAATCAACACATCAACAATCTAGTTTATGAAGCTTTTATCATCCGTCTAAGTGGAGTCAATGACAGGTTCATGGCAACCTTAATCAAAATTAAAGTAAAAGTCTAAACTCTAAAGCTAGATGATAAAAGAGTGGTATCCACCGAAAGCAGTGAGGACTTACCAATCAGCTGGAATGTGAACAGATCCTCAACGGTACGCATGTTGATGATGTATAGAACCTGTCTCTACATCATTAAATAATGCAAGTTCAAATGGACGTCAATACGTGGAATGTACGAGTATGTAATATGACAAAATGAAACATGTATCAAGATATAATAATATTAGTTCAGACATCTCAAATCAGAAAGATGGAAACTCAATCAGGATGTCATAAGTCTAAAGCAAGAATATGATTTAGACAGAGACCAATCATATACAATCCAATCCAATCAGAGTGTTATCAAAACGTAAATGAGAGTTTCTCTTATCTGACAACAATTACTTATAACCTAGTGATCGTACAACAAGCTCGTTACTATTGCCACAACCGTCCAATACTTTGCTAGGGTAAATGACGAATCAACCAATCATAGATCCAACAATCAATCACGTCCTATCATGTCAAGACAATAAAATAGAGAAATATCTGACTTAAAGGTCCAATCCTCTCTTATGTTTGGCTAAGTAGTTATTGAGTTCGAGTTATTACTTACTCCTTACCCAATTCGATGCTCGATACTCCTCTCAAGACTCAATGCTCGTAAGACAATCTATCCCAATCAAACCAATCAACAAGTCTCAATGGACTTTTATCAGTTTATCAGTTCTACCAAATCAATCATTTCAACCAATCAATTATCCAGTCATTCCCAATCATTTAAGGGTAGTTGGGGAAATCATTTATGACAACATTCAGTTCAGACTATTCAATTGGGTTCAGTTATGAAGATATAAAGGACGATCAAGTTTCATCAAGACTATCATCAATGCTCACATCTCAATTGCAATCATGCATTCACAAGTTTAAAGCTCTAAACTCAATCATTAGGCATATACATCAAATATTAGTCAAAATACTATTAGGGTTTATAAAATAAGTAGTTTAAATTGTTTGTTCAAGAAACAAGTTTGTGGAAAACATCAATTACGCTATATTTTGTAAAATAAATTTAAGGAAATTCTCAAGAAACACAATTATGGGGACTCAATTCATTCGCAAATCAACCTGTCATAATCATAACAAGGTCAATGATTTAGTTTAGCCTTACATACTTGGGATGAGACAAACAATCAAACTGGCAAGATTCTGGCTTGAAATCCTTGAACCCCGACCTTTTCTCCTCTCCTTAGCCCAAGTTTCTTTTGCTTGAATACGTAAAAAGCCTAAGAAATGGGTTTAGAAACCCTTATAAGATCGAAAATGACCTATATTAGTCATTGGTTTAGTATAGAAGGGGTGAAAAAAAAACGAAATGCCTCTTACTAAAACTGAAAAACGTACGAAAAAATACATATAAATCGCAATTGTCAAATGCGATTTATGTACAAAAGTCGTGCAACACATAAAACGCACCTGCCAAATGCATTTTATGAACAAAGTGAAAAAATAAACTAGGTGTCACAAACCTATCGCACACTTTTCTGATTAGGCTGCTTTTGCCCCAAAAAATTATCTTTTGACCCGGTTGGCCTAAAATTCAATCGAGACCACTTTCCCACATGACCCCCCCTAATCGACATTCCAGCCTCGAATTGGCCAAAAAGTTAAGAATAGTTCGTTATGCGAGCGTACTATTCGCTAGGGGTATTTTGATAATTTTCGGGGTATAACACCCACAAAGTTTAAATGTCTTTCTAAAAATAAGTTTTACTTTAGGAGGATAATTATGTATTTTCTCTATATTTATTGATATAGTAAATTGTATCAATTGTATTCGTGATGCAATTATCGGACAGATATACAAATCAATTGTATCTCTCTTTCATATCTTGATCGCCTCTTTCCTCCCCTTTCCAATCTCGCTCACTTCTATCCTCCTTCTAGTAGTTAGTTTTTGATACAATTATCGATCAGATATATAAATTAATTGTATCTCTCTCCTCTCTCGCCCAAATCTCGTTCGTCTCTCTCCTACCTCTTACAATCGTGCTCGCCTATCTCATCTTTCTAACATGTAGCTATGAATCGTAATTAAGCAAATTATATCTAAGGAGTCTAATTATAAGTACATCAATCCATGAACGTTGGGCTGAAGGAGTCGACCTATACATGAAAAATAGTACTCTCGTTTTAATTTATTTGTCATATTATTATTTTTTTAGTTCATTTCAAAATGAATATTTTTTTTTCTTTTTAATCAATTATTTAAATTTATCTTTCTACCTGACATGTTTGATATCACAAAATTAAAAAGTATTTTGATACATTTAATATATTTTTAATTTAAAATCACAATTTTTTTTGTTTTTTTAAATTACGTATCAAGCTAAAATAGAACAAATGAATTGAAATAAATGCTTGCTACTAGCGCCTTATAGATTTTTTTGTGCCGTAAATGAAAACGTATTCATCGACTTGGAAAAGGCTTACGATAAAGTCCCACGAGAGATACTATGGAGATGTTTGGAGGCTAAAGGTGTACCTGTAGCGTACATAAGGGTGATCAAGGACATGTACGAGGGTACCAAAACCAGGGTAAGGACAGTAGGAGGGGACTCAGAACACTTCCCAGTTATGATGGGGTTGCACCAAGGATCAACTCTTAGCCCGTTCCTATTTGCCTTGGTGATGAATGGATTGACGCGACAAATTCAAGGTGAGGTGCCATGGTGTATGCTTTTTGCGGACGACATAGTCCTCATCGATGAGACTCGTAGCGGAGTTAACGTTAAGCTGGAAGATTGGAGACGCACCTTGGAGTCTAAGGGGTTTAAGCTGAGTAGGACCAAGACAGAGTACCTAGAGTGCAAGTTCAGTGAGACACCTCAAGAGGTTGGCGCGGAATTTAGGCTCGGGGACCAAGCCATCCAAAAGAGAAGTAGTTTTAAGTACCTTGGTTCTATCATGCAAGACAGCGGAGAGATCGACGAGGATGTCACACACCGTATTGGGGCAGGATGGATGAAATGGAGGCTCGCCTCCGGTGTGTTATGTGACAAGAAGGTGCCACCACAACTTAAGGGCAAGTTCTACAAAGTGGTCGTTAGACCAGCTATGTTGTATGGGGTGGAGTGTTGGCCAGTTAAGGTCTCCCACGTACAAAAGATGAAGGTTGCCGAGATGAGAATGTTGAGATGGATGTGTGGGCATACCAGGACTGACAAGATTAGAAATGAGGCTATTCGAGAAAAGGTAGGAGTGGCCTCGGTGGAAGACAAGATGCGGGAAACGCGATTGAGATGGTTTGGACATATGAAGAGGAGAGTCCCAAATGCACCAGTGCGGAGATGTGAGAGGCTGGCCATGGATGGTTTCAGAAGAGGTAGGGGTAGGCCGAAGAAATATTGGAGAGAGGTGATCAGACAGGACATGGCGCATTTACGACTTACCGAGGACATGACCCTAGATAGGAGGGTGTGGAGGACACACATTACGGTAGAAGGCTAGTACATAGTGGTTTTATTCTCCCTTATTCGTAGGCGTATTAACACACTATGATTTCTTGTACTCTGATGTATGTTATTTATGGTATTTATGTTATTATCCAATAATAATATCTATTGTTTTTTGTGTTTTGATTATACTATTGTTTGGACCGTTTTCGTCATCTACTTATTTACTCTAATATTCTAATATTCTTGTCTGACCTTTTTCTATGCTTTTATTGAGCCGAGGGTATTTCAGAAACAGCCGTCCTACATTGGTAGGAGTCAGGTCTGCGTACACTCTACCCTCCCCAGACCCCACGATGTGGGATTTCACTGGATTGTTGTTGTTGTTGTTGTTCCATTTTACTTACTTTAAAAAGTTGTAATTTAAATATGGAGAAATTGGAAATTGCCTCCCATGAAGAATATATATGTAACTAAAATAATTCCAAAATGTGTTCTCACAGTCGGAAGTGAAAAGAATAGTTTATTTTTAATATAAAAACAAGCAAAAAGAATAAAGAGAGTACTAATATATTTGTAGGAGTTAATTTAATTTAGTCGGACCTTTCTTAAAAGCTAAAAATTGTTTGATGCTCAAAAGTAAAGTTAACAAATTCGAAGTCTTGCTTGCAAAATTATTGAAAAAATTGGTGAAGCTTGAAGGACATGTCATGTGACTACCATTTACTGTTTGTCATAAGTTGCAATTTATGTGAAATATCTGAATTTTAGGCTACTACATCAATTAATATTCTATTTATTTTATTTTACTTGAATTTTTATGCTAATAATAATTATTACTAATAAATAATTTTACAATAATTATTTAGTGATAATAATATAATAATTATTATTATATTATATTTAGCGATAATAATATAATATAAATATTTATAATTAGCACTATATAAATATTGAAAAAGCTTTGAATGTGGTGTCATTAATTCAATTGTCATTAAACATGTAATCCAATGGAATATTCATGAATAACCAAAGACAAATAGCAAAACTCCAACCAACTCTTTTGGCGCAACGGAATTTTGTTTCTGAATATAAATATTTTCTGTGGTATTAAATTAAATCTTATTAATGGGAAAGTGCTCAAACTTTATTTTTCGGTGTCGCAGTTTGTCAACATATAACCGTTACACGCGTCCTATTTTTCTAAGTTTTGTTTATTTAAATGTTCTTAAATTAATTTTCTAGCCGGTCTGCTATTCTAAAAATTAATAATGATTTTATTTACTGTCTCAGAATTTGTTTGACTTTTTCTAATCAATAGTTAATTCCACCATTTTTTTTGGAGTTAAACAGACTAATTATAACTTGCAAGTTTTCTTATATCAACATTACAGATTAATACAACTTTTAAATAATTTTTTATTTATCCTATCACAATATTAACAACAACAACATATTTGGTGTAATAGCACAAATAAGATCTACGGAATGTACATAAATCTTATATATATCTCATGGAGATAGAAAAACTATTTTGGAAAAAACATTGATTCAAGTGCCCAATATTGCAATATCAAACATGACAAATGATATATGTTGAAATAGGTGATTGATGATAAATATATATTTACATTAAATGTTTAAATCAAATCATATTAATTTATCATGATTAAGTAATTGAGCGTAGTAAAAAGTATATATTAATTAATTATGATTAATTGATATAGCAGAGACAAAGCTAGAAGGGCCCAACACGATTTATCCGAACCCTTTTATTGAATACTTACGTTATATATATATATATATATATATATATATATATATATATATTATATACCATATCAAAATTATCTTTCATGTTTATATTATAGATGCTTAGGTTCTTAACTTCTTTATTTGTTTATTTTTTTAATATTTTGAATTTGTGTGAGAATATTACTGGTAATAACTCGTTGATTTAATTGGTTGTCATTATTCAAAATTCTTTGAATCCCAATCTGCTGTTTTAATTAATTAAATAAAGAATTGTGTCAGTGGAATTGCTTTTTCCTTTGATGCTTCTTTATCCAAACAAATTGCAAATCACAGAATCAAATGCAACTGACACTGACTAACTGAGAAAGCTAAGCCCATTACCTGTTAATTATTTTATTAATAAAATTGAACTACTCCATAAGAGAACAGAAAGAATATGAACTAGATTTAATTTAGCGATACACAATTTTGTCCCTCTATTATGAGGATTTTTTGTTTTTAATTTTATCCTTTGTTATATTATTCGTATAAAATACTTTCAACGTTATCTAAGTGGTCATGGCAATGTTGATGGCTGCCAAGGAAATGATTTGGTCATTTTTCTTTGGGTTGGGAGGGCTGTTGTGTAGGTGTACAACTTTTCCTGGGTTGTATTCGATAATGAATTACTAAAGAATCGATTAGTAGTATGTCTGTACCACAAGATCTTTTCGCAGATGATTTTTAGTTAGTGTGTCGCGAGTGGCTACTCGATGAATAAGCTGCGATTGCTCTTGTTGATACAGTTTTCTTTTTTAGGCAGTTTCGCATTCTAATGATCCGTCTTACCTGATGATTAGGTTTTGCTTTGAGAAGGTGTAACTAATGAAAGAAGAAGTGAAGGAAATGAGGTAAAAATGAGTTGGGGTCACATGACATGCCACGTGGTCAGTGGCGGAGCCAGAATATTTAGTAAGGGGGGTTAAAATCTGAAAAAGTAGACACATGAACCAGCCAAAGGGAGGTCGACATCTATTATATATACATAAATTATTTTAATCATGTATAAATAATATATTTTTTTGTCTGAAACCCCCTCACTATAAGGTGGCTCTACCCAATTGCATATTCATTTTGAATAACTTAAGCATAGAAGGGGTATAATTAAATTATTTAGATAACGTCGATGAGTTTTTTTTAAAGAGAAAATAGTCAAATGTCTCCTTAACCTATCTTCAGATTCTCAACTACACACTTTAATTTCACGAGAGTCCTATCATCCACCTGAACTGTTTAAAACTGAAACCATTACCTCCCTAAGTGTTTATGTGGCAAAGTATATGTATTTGAAGACCAAACATATTAAATTTTATTTTTATATATCTTTATTTTTCTTATTTGTTTAATTCTATCTCACTTCTAATTTATTTTCTTCTTCACTTAGTAGATCCACGACAAACATCAATTTCGCCAATCACTCACTATTTTGAGATCAGGGTTATCACTACACCAATCGATATACCACAAATCATAGATAACAATTCCATCCTTGTTCTCCACAATAAGAAGCTACAAACCCAAAATTCTTCAAATGAAAGCACCTCCACCCATGATCTTAATACAATGACACCCAATTGATTTTCTTCAATGAACTTTAAATACTAGGAATTTTTTTTATTTTATATTCAATACCCAACATACCCACAAAATTTTTGTAGTCACTTATCAATATTGTAATCTGATTTCTCTTAAGTTCAACCTTTCAGCTCCGTTAATGACATATCACATATGTTTCTTCAAGTTTCGGGCAGTCAATTTTGTGAATAAACCTGATTTCAGCTCCGCATAATATTCCTCAACTAATTTTAATAATTGGTCATTTTCGTGCAAATATGAAAATGCAGCCATCATCTTCTTCGTACATTTCCTCGAAAATTTGATGCAAAATCACCCTAAATCTTTTCCAAATTGCCCTAAATTTTAGTTATAAGTTTCTCTCAAAATTTCAATTCTTTTGATATATTACCCATTCAAAATGAAGTTCGTTTGTGTCAAATCAAAATTTGAACTCAAACTTTTTAACTAACTTTAATGGTGGTTTCAAGCTGATGCTTCACATTTTCAACCTTGAGCTTCAATTTTCAGCTATACAAAACTCTTCAAGCCATTAACGAACTCAGTTGCTCTCAATTCAAGAATATACATCAAAAAATTTCATATGGAAGCTTGTCGATTTTCATGGAGATCCGATGCTCTTCGATTCAAAAGTCTTAGATGAACTCAGTCAAACAATAAATAACAACCAACATAGGAATCAAGAAGTTTCAAATAACAACCAACCTTCAATGGAGTTTTCAAGTGTTTGAACTAACATTTAATAGAGTTTTTAAAATATTAAACCAAAAAGAAAAAAGAATAATAGTTTAATATAAAAATTGAATTTCTACATGTTAAATGCGTGTATCTCACAGATCCGCATAAATGTGGTTGTGATTTTTTGAGGACATAATAATTTCAGTTTTAAATAGTTTAGGAGGGTGATAGAACTCTCGTGAAGTTAAAATGTGTAATTGAGAATCCAAATATAAGTTAGGAACGCATTTAACTATTTTCTCATTTTAAAAAAATATGAATAATATAATGGATGATAGAAGAAATTATTTTCACACAAATAGAGACAAATTTGACTCTTTTCCTTTATACCAATTACTGCTTTGTAGTAATGAGTTCCACCATATATTTATTGGGGATCAAAGAAGAATTTAATTTGGTAAAGTGCATAATACCACCACCCCCCTTTTTTTTTTTCCCCGCACTCCTCTTAAATTGACGACATGTAAAATCTATTAAAGGAAAAAGTGTTTTCTAATCTCTTTTATTCCTTGCAAATGCAGACACCTTATTATAAGATTTGTTTATATGATCCTACACTTTAGCGGAATAATTTCACTAGACATATGGCCAAATAATATTTAGTTGTAAAGTTACCATATATTACCTTAGAAATTATGATAATAAGTCAGCACACAAATTTTTTAGACATAATATATAAACAGATACTTAAACTCGGCTAGTTGACAAGTAAACACTTTAATTTTGAGAGTGCACAATTTGATACTTTAACTTGACATCAACAAGTAACTAAACACTCTAAATCGTTCTCATTGTGTCTAATGGACACTTAATACTGACGTGACACATAATTTTGAATGTGTCTGGATAATTTATTTTGTAAGTTAGAGTATTCAGCTGACACAATGAAAATGAGTTGAGGTGTATCTATTTGTGCATATTCAAAATTGAAGTGTTTATTTATCATCTGAGGCCAAATTTAAATGTCTGTTTTTATTTTTTCATAAGCCAATCCACCCCGAAAATAAAATTAAAAAGGATAAGAAAAAGTGAAGACTACTCCCACGTGCCATACATGTGATGCACGTGCAAGGTTTTGTTATTGTGAAACAAGGTTATGAGGGTATCCTACTTTCCCATGTGAGATGCAATAGATTCGGGTCGGGCTTAAGAATAAAAACCCAAAGTGGGCCCAATAGACAAGTGGGCCCATCATGCAACTTTATAATTAGTATAAGCACATACCTCATTCACTTAATTAATCTAAGACTTAAAGCATGAAAAGATAGATTAGAAAGGATTTGTCTCATACATACTTTAATTAAAAAAAGTTTATGCTTCAAATCAAAGCATCTGTTCCTCCTCTAATAGTGCCATAAATCATATTTATTCACTAAGCAAAGGCTTTTTTTATCCCCACCCCCCCTCGCCGCCGGGGATTGGGGTTGCCCAAGAAGGATTTGAATGATTTTCTTATGGAGAATTAATATAAATAATCGTTCATTAAAAAAAATAATTAACAAATATATAATATATGTATATATCATCTATATTAATCAGAGGTTATAAATATTTTTGATTGAGCGGCCAAACGTATAACTTTCTTTTTTCTTAATATGGGATATGGGGTATTTTTTACTTTCTAATTTGCATGGATTAGATGTATGACATTTTTTTTGTATAATTTTTTGTCACTTGAATATAGTGGGGTGATTGGTCTTTTTCTTTTATAATTTATGTGTCTTGTCCATTGGGGTTAATCTAATGTTATTAATAATATGAATTTACTAACTTACCCCTTCCTTGTGAGCCGTTGCAACAAATAATTTAAATATATGACAGGTTTTGGTCAAAAGGAATACTCATGGCATCAAAATAATAAAATCTGCACAAGTTTGACAAATCGTTCTCATTCTTACAAAATACTGCTACCATAATAGTATATTATTAAAAAGAAAGAAAAAATATCTAGAAAGATTTTGAAATTAACTAGGGAATAAAGTGGCAAAAATAGAAGTTATTTTTCTATTGGAAAAAAAAAAATCACATCCATGAAAGTTACAAATAAAGTAACATGGCAGATAAATATTCTAAAAAAAAACTACAATAAAGTTAGAACAAACTGTTTTGGTAACATTATTGCATTTGCAACTTCCAATATTTTTATCATGATTGTATAAATGAGTAATTTTGACCATCTTTAAAAAATTTATGCATGTTTGATTAGAATAAGTTATATTGAACTAATAATTCCCTTGACCAAATGCTAAAAAAAACTATACATTTTCTTTTTTCCTTTTTGAATTTTTGAGTCATGGTTTCAATGTTGAGATGAAGTCAAAATTTAATTTTTCATCATCTATTCGGTCATTATTTTTCTCTTCGTGATACACATGAACGACTACATAGGTCTTTAAATTATTAAAATGCGTATTAAAAATATTGCTATTGTTTTACTAACCCTAACGGCACCTAAAAGAGACAAAAAAAATGGTCAATTTATCTCGTGAATCATATTAATTTTTATTTTGTATTTGCTATAAAATTAAGATGACTTAAATATCCTTAAAAGTGACCTCATTGGAAGTTTAAAAAAAAAAAAAAATCTTGAAGAAAAAATCAAAACTGGAGCTGTCAATCACCAGTAGTCTATATTAGTAGCTTACTAGTTTATGTATGTTGCTTAAGTACAGTAATTGCCAGCCATGTTTTGGGTGTAAAGTTAGTCAATTTTAGTGAGGCGTTTATAGGATGTAATTACTTTTATATATATCTAATTTTTTATTAAAAAAAGTTCACATAAACATCATGGCCGTAAAACCCCCATAAATTATATAACTATTAAAATTGTTCAATTCTTTATTCAATCTTTTCAAATAAATAAAAGTTTATAAAATCGTATAATATGCTATCAAAAAATTATTCTTACAAAAATACAATATTTATTGATCAAATCTTAATTAATTCAACAAAAAATATAATTACACATGAGTTGTAATGTACTAGTCTTTAATATTTTTTATTAAATATTAATTTGAATGAAGTAGTAAAAAAATTGATAAAAATTAATGAATTTGGTGAATTAAATGGTAAAATAGGAATTAATTTTATTTACATATGAAACAAATGATAAGTAGATATAAATGTGAAGTTGTTTTTATAAAATATAAATTTGTGGGTCAACTTTTATATTTGACAAATTCCAAATCATGATTTTAGGAGAATTTGGAATTTCATCTCATGATATGAAATTATGAGATGAAATCAGCGTGAAATCGCATATCCAAATGCTGATTTCATCTCATAATTTTATATTGCGATAATTACATATCGCATGTTAGGAGTGGGCATTCGATTCTTCAGTGTTCGATTTTGAAAAAGTGTGCACCATATTCAAAATCAAACTAGATCGGTTTACTTCAATTTTTTCAACTTCGATTCGGTTTATTTTGGTATTTTTAAAACAATCTTTCGATATAAAAATTCTTGCATGAAAATATAATAGAATTTCAGTAATTGCCAATAGCTTTTACAAATTATTGTTCATATCACTAATTGCCAGCAACTTTTACAAATTATTGTTCATACGTTATGTGTACATAAAAATAGAATTTCTGAAGATGTGCGTAAAAATTGAATAACTTGAGTTTATATCTATTAGATTTTGCCAAGTCTACTCTCACCTTAAGCCATGACAATATAGTATTGAAAACAAGTCATGATAACATAGACTGAATAGTAAATACGTTGCCTGAGTTTAATTTAGGGCTCTTAAATTTGAACTCCAAAATTTGGGCCAAAAATTAAAATGGGTCATTAAATTGGATAAAAATTAAGATGTTTTGAGTAAAAAATATATAAGTAATATAATTTAAAATATAATTTAATGAAATTTCTGTTTTTCGGTACACCATATTTTCGTGACACTTACACCAAACACCGAACCAAAGAATCAAAGTTCTGAAAAAAAACAATCAAATTAGTTTAATTCAATTCGATTTTTCGATATTTACGCCATCTCGACATATCCAAATGTGTACGTAATGTGTATGTATCATTAATGACACAGAAAAGAAGAGCTGTTTTTTCAAGTCCAAAGGGCAATAGAGTAAATATCATTCTTGTTCATTACATTAAGCCTTTAGTTAGATTTAGACGTATCACTTTCCTCCTCCTGTTGAGTTGACTCTCTTCCCCAAAAGAAAAAGGCCAGTCATTTTCTGTCTTTCACATTCATATGTTTTCCTTACTCTTTTTTTATGTTGGTTAGAATTAATAAATATTAATAATGTGTATATTAATTATTTTATTTTTTATTTTACATAAGTTAATATATAATTTCTTTTATAACATATATATATATATGTGTATTAATTATGTAAAATTTTAAATTACAAATTAAATATTATATTAATTTCATATGACTAACTTACTTTTTAACTAACTATCAAATGTTATATAACTTCGGTAAAAACTAATCTACAATATACATTATTAGATTAAATAATTTTTATTTACTTATAGAAAAAAAGTATTATTATAATATAGTGGAGTATTTTTTTTTCCTTTGTGTTGGGGTATTCACTTTTTTTTTTTGTTTTCCAGAAATTCTTGCCCATCCAACCCATAAATGCATTTCTCTTCTATTCCTCTCATTTTTGCTTTTCCTTTACTGTTCTCTTTTTCTCTTCTCTCTCAACACCACCCACCCCCAATCAACAACCTCACCTCTTTATCCCCCCCCTCTCTCTCTCTTTACCATAGATTTCCTCCATTGCAAACAAAGCTTCCACCTTTACAGCTTTCTAAAGTCCCTATTGCCTCCACATTCACATTACCCACCAACCATTTTTTTACCCACCATTAAATAAAGCTGTTTTTTTCCCTTCACAGAGATTAGATTTTTGTCTGTCCTTCTTAGAACAGTTTGCTTTAACTTGTTTTGTTTCTCTATTCCCTTTTGACCCATTACAGCCAATGCCCTTCTTCTTCTGAACTGTTAGCTTTCTTGGCTTTTGTCAGTTTGTGGGTTCTTTTCACTTCTGCATTGGCTTATCTATGTGTTTTGAGTCTCTGCTTGAGCAAAAAAAAGAACTTTCTTTGCTTCTCTGGGTTCTTAGAGAAGAAGATCAAGGGGGTTAAGTTTGGTTTCTAGAGATCACTTTTGTAAAGGTAACAACTTTTTTTCATCTTTGAAATCTTTATCCTTGTTTTGCTTCTGTGTGAAGGCATTCTTTTCTTGATTTTGTGCTCATTTTGAACAGATTTAAACTAGTCTTTCTTTTGGAATTAGTGATTTTTTTCTTTCTTATGGATTCTTGATTTGCTGTATCAGGAAGGGAAGGTGTTTTATTTTTTGTGCTTACTGTTCTGAATCTAACCGCTATGTGGTTTACTGGAATAGTTGTATTGTGATGTCAGCTGCCCACAATTTAGTTGATTTGTCAATGTCTAAACTTTAACTTATTGTACTTGAAAATTTAATACTCCTAATTTAGACAGGACCATCTACTTTGTTTCATTAAAAGAAGTACTATTACAAGCCACAATTGTAGAAATGCTATGGACTTAAATTGTTTTGTGGTATACAGGAGGCAATGGAGTAAATCTGAGTCTGGAATTTTGCTTTCTTCTATCTGCTGTGCTGGAAATGTCTTCTGGGGAATTAAAAAGTGAATTGTCTAAGAAGACATCATTTTTGGGTCTCAAACTATGGGTTGTAATGGGCTTATGTGTTGGTGTATTTATCGTTGGGATACTCTGTATGTTGTCGATATGGGTAACGTGTAGGAGAAAATCTAGAAGAACGTTGGACGGGTTTTCTCATTGCCAAATACCCAATGTTTCCAAGGATATCAAGGTTGATAGAGTTGGTGCTGCTATTGTCCACGATCATCCTGAAAGCTTATTTCTGACTATTCATGATAAATCAAATGAAACGACGTCGGAAAAGATGTTAGTCCATTTGGGTAGGAGCAAATCAAGTGATGCTGATAACATCAGCCAATGTAGTTCAATATATCATCACGAAAGGGGCTTTAGTTCACAGTCAGGGGAAGAGGGAAGTTCTGGAACAGTGAGGAAACAACCATCTTATGGAATTGCAATGCCTTCTCCTTTGATTGGATTGCCAGAAGTCTCACAGCTCGGGTGGGGCCATTGGTTCACGCTTAGAGATCTTGAACTTGCAACAAATCGTTTCTCTGCAGAGAATGTGCTTGGTGAAGGGGGATATGGTGTAGTTTATAAAGGCAGGTTGATCAATGGGACAGAAGTCGCTGTGAAGAAGCTCCTAAATAATCTGTGAGTATGGCTTTGAAGTACTTCTACAGGTTCTGTACATTTATCTCCATGGATGACTAATACTTATGATCTAATGATGAATTGCTCCACAGTGGCCAAGCTGAGAAAGAGTTTCGGGTTGAAGTAGAGGCAATTGGTCATGTTAGACACAAGAATCTAGTGCGTCTTCTTGGTTATTGCATTGAAGGTGTTCACAGGTATTCTCTTTTTTCAGATCAAATCGTGGCAGTTCTTTAAGTATGTTAATTTTCTGTGCTATGACTCTTTATTTCGCAATGTCAACCACCATGATTTCAACTTAGTTATACTTTCCTTGACAATTTGCTTTGTTTTGGCTGTTAAGGATGCTGGTTTATGAGTATGTTAATAATGGAAACTTGGAGCAGTGGCTGCATGGAGCTATGAGACATCATGGTACACTTACATGGGAAGCCCGTGTGAAGGTTCTCCTTGGTACTGCAAAAGCGTAAGTTTCCCCAGTTAAAAAACCGAATGACAACAGTTTTGTTATTTCACTTGATATTCCATTTTCTTGGATGACCTATTTCTGCTGCACACTCTCTTTTAACTCATTAAGCTAAGCCATTGCCTTGAATCTTTTAGGCAGATTTTTATTCCTAAGCAGTAGTCACTTGGTGCTACAAGCCTTTGCATTTCTGACTATTTCTTAATGCGCTTTCTATTGTTTCTAATATGAAAAGAGATAAATGACAACTAGATTTAATATACACTAATATGAAACTTGTTTCATTTGCAGGCTTGCTTACTTGCATGAAGCCATTGAACCTAAAGTAATCCACCGAGACATTAAGTCTAGTAATATCTTGATTGATGACGAGTTCAATGCCAAGGTCTCTGATTTTGGATTGGCAAAACTCTTGGACTCAGGAGAGAGCCACATCACCACTAGAGTCATGGGCACATTTGGGTACAACTTCTCCATCTGAAGATGTTTTATTCCTACTCTGTCCACCTTTGCACTTGTTGATGTGTTTCCATAATGAAATACTCAGATTTCTTTCTCATTTGAATTCCAGATACGTGGCTCCAGAATATGCTAATACTGGATTGTTAAATGAGAAGAGCGATATTTACAGTTTTGGTGTTCTAGTGCTAGAAGCAGTGACTGGTAGAGATCCTGTGGACTACAGCCGTCCTGCTAATGAGGTACCGAGAGTAAGCGATGTGCTGCATGTAAAATTTCCTTACTAACTGCACTATACTCCCTATATTGACCTAGGATTGAGTGCTTGCTACACTATGCTCCTCTTTTCTCCAGGTTGAGGTTGCTTCTTGTATTTAATAATGGACATTTTTATGGTTCATGTTTGGCAGGTTAATCTTGTTGAATGGCTCAAAATGATGGTTGGAAATCGGAGGGCTGAGGAAGTTGTGGATTCTAACATGGAAGTTAGGCCTAGTACTCGTGCTTTGAAACGAGCGCTTCTGGTTGCACTTAGATGTGTTGATCCTGATTCAGAAAAACGACCTCGAATGAGCCAAGTAGTTAGAATGCTTGAAACTGAAGAAGTTCCGTATCGTGAGGTACAGTCCATTCCTGACTTTCATATCCTCCACTCCATATGATTTCTTATTTTTGTCTTTCTCCATTTTGGCTTCAACTAAAGCTTCCTTTCAAACAACATGAACCAAACTCCTGAATGTTTTCAAGTTACATATAGTATTCCAAACATTTTTTCATATGAAAGCGCTTTGATCTTGTTCTAGCTCTGCCCACATCCATAAAGGAGCAATGTACAGTACAGTCTCTTATTTAAATGGAAAGGAATATTGGGTAATGTGAAAGTTCTGTTTTTTATGGTGAATAGTATTGCTCTTGTATTTGGTCCATGTGAACAGCTGACATAACCTCAAGAAGGTTGCATAATACCTCTTTCACTCTGCACTATGTCCAAATTTTATCTTTTCGTTCAGATCACTAGGCATAGGAACATGTTGTTTAGTGTTGTCTAGATGTTCGAATAATTTAATATATACAAAATAACTATACCTCAACTCCAACCAGAGTTGAGGTCCGCGATATGAATTCCCACGGTCTATGTCACTCTTTTAAGCTCACTCTTTTAAGCTCATTTTACATGGTTGGCCATTGCGTTCTATGTTTTTTGGTTCTTCCTTGGGGTGGTCATATAGAGAGAGATCATAGAAAGAGATTCTTGATCAAGATTCAAGAAATAGATTTTGTACAAAGAGCTGAATATCAGTGAATCGTGCCAAAAAGACCCCTCTGCTATTTACAATATCCCGTCCCGTATGAAAGTTTGATATTTGTACAGGATCGACGAAACCGGAGAAGTAGAACAGCCAGCATGGAAATAGAATCAGTAAAGGAGAGTTGCAGCAGCTCAGCTGATGTGGAAAGCAAGGTGGGGAGAGCAGATAGCAGTACATCTGATACAATTCTTGGATAGGGACTCTGACACACAGGCACATGACTCCAAGTGGAATGTATAATTGCATCTTATTACCGTCCACCCCTTACTCCCTCAAACAGCCCACACCCTCCCCCCCACCCCCCCAATTTGAGGTTTAAAAGCTTTCAGTAAACCAATGAAGAGGATTTTTCCAAGCTGGTTTTCTGAAAAGATTCCTCTGAATGACAGAATAGTAATTGTTGATGCATTGGCTCTTCTTTCAGTGCTTCTGTTGGCAGGTAGTGCATGGAAATGAGGACTATTGCAATGTCATACTAGTAGTGAAAGAGAGAGAGAGAGTAGAGAGAGATTGTTGATGTACAGATGTCTTGAGGATTATGTGTTATTATTGTCCTTTCTAGATACAATTTGATCATCATTCTTGTCTTTATTGTGGGTTTTCACTAGAGTATATACTACAGTGGCATGCCTCTTTTACAGTTGAGTAGAAAACTTTTTCACACAAACTTCCAGTGTTATTCTTGTTAAATATTTTTGTGAAACAAATGTTTGTGATAAATTGCCTAACGGTGAATGAAGTGAGAGAACTCTTCACGATCTAAGCTCATAACATGTATTATCTACTTTGGTCCAACATATCTTATGAATTTGTCCTGTGGGAGCCATGTCATCATAAAGCACAAAAGTGCGCAAGCATGTGAGCTTGTGTTAGGTCTTATTAAGCTTTTTACTTTCTTTCATTTTGATGTGGGATTTGCTCAAGGTATTGTGTGCATTTTTTTTCAAACTTGCTATTCTTTCTTTAGGGTTTTACGTCTCAAGTTGAAATCCTATCGAGGCAAAAACTACTCAATGAACTTTTTCTGTCTGCCCAAATTTTAGTCGTTGGTACCATGTACATGATGAAATTAGTCGAGTTGCCTAGAAGCTTGCCTGTCTTTCTTTGGGATTCTAAGTGTTAGGTTCAGATCTTAGCGAGGCCAAAACTACTAGACAAATTCTTTTCATCGTCTTAAGCCTTAGTCATAGATAGTACGTACCTTATGAAATTAGTCAAGATGCATGTAAGTTGGCTTGAAACACCAAATGGAAAATTACTTTTGTCCATGATTAGTGAAAGTTATTATCCTTTTTCGGGCAACAATTCAAGGTAATCTAAAATGATTACATATGGTTAATTTTTCTCATTGAACTAAAGAAAACCAACTCTGGCAATTATCATATATCCCTATTGTAATAGATTAAAGAGAGATGGGTCTTTTGTACAAGTGAAGCTGGAGTTTGTTTTTTCTCTTTGTTGGTCCCCTCTTTTGGGAAAATCAATCAAGTCATTGACAGAATTTTTCTTTAACTTATAGTCTTATATCCACAAATAATATCTTTGATTCACAATGATTGAGAGAGAACAGAGTTTAGCACATGTAGCTGATTGTGTATTTTCTTTAGCAACATTTGTCCTTGTGGTTGTGGGACACTCCCTAAGGATAAGCCCCAAAACCAAATCTTTAACCATACTATAGTACGTACTATTCCGTTACATGCGCGCAAAATAGGCATAGCGGACTTGCCGCAGCCGAAAATTCACAAATAATCACTTTTTAGATATTGATATTCATGTTACGATGTTTTATTGCTAGAATTTGAAATTTCATGATATTGACTATCTTTTTATTTTATTTTATTAAAGGACCAAAAAGTGGTTAGCGAATGCTATTTCTCTAATTTTATGAAGGCTGGAGTTGAGCTCCTCAGGTCTGGTTTACGGTTGATTTACATAAATGTCCTCTTTTTAGGTTACTATTTAGATGTTGTACCCTTAAATTTTAAAAGTAAAGCAAATATAACTTTCGAGACTGATAAAATATTAGATTGAAAAATTGGGCAATTTATCTGACTAATTGAGAATTGGTATGTTTTAAATTAAATGACAAACTACTCAAGTCTTTACAAGACTTTAAATCACAAAGTCAATCCTCACAAGTTTTTGTCAGCAATATACGGAACTAACATGACAGTTTAAAGTAAGTTTGACAACTTAAACCTTCTTGATGCTGACAAACATTGTTCCTTAAGTTGAAATTCAATTGTTGAAATGTTAAAAAAAATATAATTGTCATTTGTTTGGGATTTTGGAGTTTGAAAACTTGCGATTCACCATTAAAATATTCTAAAGTATAGTAATATGAGACAAGGACCTAGCATGTCTGGTTAGGTTACTTCATGAAAACTTAAAAAAAGAAAACATATAAAACATCTATTATATATATTGAGTGTACGAATAAAGTGTCACGTTATTGATAGTTTGAAAAAAGGAAAAGATGTATATAATTCAGGCAAATTTAAATGATGTAAGACCCTTTTTTTTAAAAAAAACATACGCAAGCTTGGCCTACAAACGATATATTACACAGTATTAGGAATATTTTTTTTTTAACTATATTAGTCCAATCATTTCCTTCATGATCATTGCTTGTTTGAATACCACAAATATCACCTATTACGAGTACAGTTTATATTGCGGCCTTAAACGTTTATCCTATTTCTTTTTCTTGCAGGCAATACTTACATGTTTTTCTTTTCTCTCTGAATGTGGAGTCAGAACTTCACTAAAGAGTTCAAAATATATATGAAGAAGTAAGCCAAATGCGATTCAATATTATCTATTTCTTTATATACATAAAAATAATTTTAACATAAATAATAGTGTAATTTTCTGCCCTATCTGACTCTGACTCTGCCCCTGCCCCCTACAAATGTATCATTATAGGTTAATAAAATACCACGTTAGTTATATATATACCGTTCTTTGCAACTTGCAATAGATAGTTAGTTCCATATGAACTTTAGCCTTTTGTACCACTACTAATAGTTATTAGGATGAAGTTCAAACGTGCCTATAATAAATAAATGGAAGTTAATTAACAAGAAGAAACCAAAAAGATAAAAAAGAAGCTAATCACGAGCAAATATATATATATTCTCAATCTTTTTACACCTATTGAATTCGAAATTTTAAATCCGTCTTTGTTTTTTCATCAAAAAATTATTACAATCTTATACTCATATCAACATGGCTTTGCATGGAGAGAACATTAATCATTGTTTTAACGAAAAGTCATGAATCTCAGGGACAACGTGTGCGTCTTTTCCATTCTCTAAGGAATAAAGTTAACATTAACTATTTGTATAATTTACTTTTTCTCCGTATATGTAGGCAATAATGTAATGCAATTGTCTGGAAAAAATAAATAAAGGTAAGAGTGTTACGGCCCGAAGATTTCGTGTATATATATATATTTAAAAAAACTTAGGTGCTTATGAAAAATATATTGACATCTTTTGATTCATGATATGTTTGGTACGATCAAAAATATTAAGGAGGAGAATTAGTTGTAATTTTGTTTACAAATAAAATAAAGAATTAAATACTTGTATTAACAGCATGGAAGCACGCCGCAAAGTTCGGGATGACGTGGGAAGAATCTATCAGCACTACATAAGGTATAAAAAAAAGAGGAGAAACTATGTTATAAGATATAATCTTGCTACTAATTACGAAATTTTTAATCATATTTTGAGTAAGATACATGTATTATTGTTATTAGATACATTAAAAATAGAAAAAAAGACGAGCCAAATGAGGAGGAAGGCGATCAAGATCTCATATATTCCATATACATGCATATTATACTAGTGTAACACTAAATATACGTTTATGTATGTATCTGGTGTGATTTACATGTATTTAGGATACTGGCTACATAAGAGAGTGACGAGCGAGATGGGAGAGAGGCCAGCGAGATTTGTATATGTATTCTAGATACATGTATATCTATTTGGATATAGTGTATCTTGAACAAATTACACTTAATTTTGACCTTATGTATCCCAAGATACATATATTTAGACGCACGAAAATTTGGTAAGATTAATAATATTGCAAATTAAAGTGTATTTAAGTAATTAACTTCTAAACTAGTGAGATTTCTATAAGCCTCGCTAAAAAATATTTAGTAAATTAAAAAAATTATGTATTCATATATATACTCTCCGATATTCAATTTCACTTTATTCGTCTTATTTTCTTTTTTTTTAGCAACTATTAATTTTAAATTTTCACGTCTACAAGATTGAAGGATATTGTAGCAGACGTTTAATCATGATATATTTTTCTCAATTCATTTTATTCGTACTAAATACTAGAGTATTTTTGAACATAAAGGCGTGGAAAACGAAAAATTCTCCCACGTGACAAGTATTGGGTCAAATGGCGGTGCCGGTTTCGTGACACGTGTGAGGAAATTGATTGATCACTTTCCAACCAAACAGACCGTAATTCCGGAGGCGTTTGAGTTTGACCACAATTTCCACGTCGGCATCTCCGTTCATTTATTATTATTTATTATTTATTTTGTCAAATTGTACCAAAATTATTAGGTGGAATCCTATCACTTCACTTGATTTACACACCTTGCTGCGTTTTTTCTGTTAAAAAATGTTAATAAAAATATCAATAACAGTAAAGTATTCATATTTAGTGCAAATTTGGAGGGTTTTTGAAAATGACATTTTTTTTTTAAAAAAAAGTATTTAAAAAGTGGAATAAGTCATAATTTCTATAGTTAAAATTATAAAATATGCAAAGAACAAAATATATACTAGACTATGAGGATTGAAATAATTTCGCTCTCTATTCACAAAATTTTTTGTTCCTATTTTTATTGTTATAAAAGTGATTCGAATTTGTCGTTATATATGGACCAACAACAACAAATGGGTAAAATCGACTATTTCATGTATATATATATATGATAAGATTTCGTAATTTTTACTCCAAAATTCATGGTTCATGTGATGTAGTAGTTAATGGCATCGGATTAGCCACGAGCATATATAATTGATTAATTTAGTAATTTTCTGTTTCGTAAATTAACTCATTTTGGACTAGCCTCCCTATTGAAAACATGATATTAATAGTGAGATTACACAACGGGTTCACGGAAATTCTCGTGACCTAATCACACTACAATTAATTTAATCCTAATTTAAAACATTGCTTATTCATGGACTTTTCTTAAAAAATAATTACAAAAAAAATGGGGCAGGGGAAAGGGAAATGGGGAGAGGTTTATAAGATGAGGAATATAAAGTAAAAGTTCAAATAGTAAAATATTTTTCGCTTATTGATGAATTTATGTACTCACTCACCGACGAATTTACAAAAGATTAATTAAATAATAGGACTACTGCAAGTTGAGGTATATAGTTTGTTGATGTAGTAATACAACCAATTGATGGAACTTTTTTTTTTTTAAAACTCTATTTCAGCTATGTTCCAATTGTTTCTCATTGATTAACAAAAGAAATATCAATGAGCTCTCTCATCTAATAGAATAATCTTTTAAATTGGACTCTAGATTTTATTTTTTAATGTATATGAAGATTTTATTTTTAATGATAGCACTATTTGTTAATTCCGCAAAACCCCAACCTCATATATAATTCATACTTGGAAAAAATACAAAAAGTGTCTACTGTATACTACCAAATTGCAGGATGATGATAAAAAAGTTGTGATCCTGTTCAACTTTACATATACCAAACTAATGGAATACCCTTTGTTTAAAATATAATATGTTCCATTAAAGGTAATCCATAAATGACTTAGTACACACATTAGTGGGCTTTATGGTCATTTGTTAATAACATCCTATATAGCTTCTTGTGTACCTCAATATCCCATTATTCTTGTAGAGCAAGAACCATTCATTCCTATTTCCCTAACAAGTTACTTTTTCTTTTTCCTCTCCAACCTATAGTAATACATACACACTTCCCAACTCCCAAGAAAAGGAAAAAAAAGAAGAGAAAAAGTTCAAGAATCAATAGCTCTTGTTAATATTGTACAAATTCAAGAATCTTGAGTTATTTTTTCCTCCTCATCCTCTTCAACATTTTCTTCCAAGACTCTTTTTTTCTTTTCTTTTAGGTTCTTGCCCTTTTTGTTTTAGATCCCAAAAAAACACTTTTTTTTACTTCTCCATGTCTGATAATAACCCTTTTCATCATGATTATGCATTTCCTTTCTTTGGTGAAAATCCCTCAATTTATGATAATCAAGCCAATAACACACAAAACCCTCATCAAGATTTTGATTATCCTTCATCTTATATGAGTAGTCTCACAGAGTGTTTACATGGGGGTTCAATGGATCATTACAACTCTTTATCAAGTGCTTTTGGGATGAATAATTGTTCATCATCCTCTGAAGTTGTTTGTCCACCAACAATAGATCATCATCATCGTCAAGAATCTTCTAGAAAAAATAGTGTTGATCATCAAATTCCATTGACACCTAATTCATTTATCTCTTCATCTTCTAATAGTGAAGTTGGTGGATGTCACGAAGAAGATTCTTCAAAAATCAAGAAAGATGATGATCAGTGTGAAGATGGAGATGATGATAAGTCTAAGAAAGTGTAAGTCATTTTTTTCTTTGGTCCTATAGTACTAGTATAAAATATAGCCACATCTTTAAATTGTGAGGAAGTTTCTACCTTTCTTATAGATTAGGTTATTGACCACTTAGTCTTAATTTATTAGATTATTAATTGGCTAGACTTTTTCTTCCTAGTTGCAAGCTTATTCTTCTACTGATTTCAAGTTTAAAAATTTCTAAAGTGCACCCTTTCCTTAGTTAAGTCTTCTTCCCTCTTTTTTGCGCTATGTAAATCAGGAAAACCCTAATTTTATTTATCCAAATAACACCATATCCCACAACTGGGGTTCAGGGAGGGTAGAATGTACACATATCTTACCCCTAACTCGTGTAGGTTGAGATCAAATTATTTTCAAAAGACCCTTCTACTCAAATGCATTAAATTAAAATAGTTATGAGCGAAGATATACAACAATGAAGAAAAGATAGACAACTAATACAAAAGTCAATACAAAGCCTAATATTATTTATCCACTATTACTAATTTGATTTGTGTTTAGCTTATTTGAAAATCTTGTATATGCATATACAATGTTGTTTGATGTTAAGATGGATTTTTTTCATTTTTTTAATTTTGTATAACTTAAAGTTTGTGCTAATTATTTCAGGGGCAAATTGGCAAAGAAGAAAGGAGAAAAGAAACAAAAGGAACCAAGATTTGCATTTATGACCAAGAGTGAGATTGATAATCTTGACGATGGCTATAGATGGAGGAAATATGGACAGAAGGCAGTGAAGAACAGTCCTTTTCCAAGGTATATTTTCTTTAGAATCAAACTATTATCTAAATTACTATTAGAAATGGATTAACAAGCTTCTATAGCATGGTATACTCTACAAACTTGCTTAATTAATATATAGTAATAGCATAATTAATTGCTTCTAAGTTGCTTAAGTTTTCATCTCTATTACTCATAATCTTAAGGAATTAGTATATAAATGACCAAGTTTGTTTAGTCTTTGCACTTTTCAGACTCTCATATTTGAAATGGTGATTTTAACTTGATTAACATCATAGGTAAATTACACTAAAAGAACGCGAAAATATCATAAATGCAAAAATGTACTTGTTAATGTCCAAATAAGTTTAACTTCTATATACTGTCATTCAAAATTCATTACATCACTATTAACTCATGTAAAATATAATTACAAGTAATTATTCATAAAAACATGAGATTAGTAATATAGAAACAACTTTTATTATCGGTGTTATAACATGTTAAAATATGCTACTTGCCTAAAAGTTTTTAAAATTATATGCGTATATAAGTCAAACTCTTTCAAATGATCTAATCTTAGTTTTTAATTTGGTTTACAATAATGAAGTGATTAGATATTTAGAAACAAAAACTCCTGTTTCACGCAACGATCTAATGAAAATATGAGTGTTAAAATTATATACACCGTGTTTTATCCTATCAAGTAAGTCAAAGGATATATATAGTTACTGGTAATTCTCTTTAAAATATGTTATGTATAATCTTGAAAATAAGATACGTTACATGTTATAATATATATGTAAAGATGATATAATGATGTAAATTTTTAAACTGACGATAGATATAATAAAAACTCTCTAAGAAAATACATACTATATATTGTTTGTGATTGACAGTTATTATCAGGGGTGAAACTAGCTCTTTGGTCGCGGGTTTGGTTAAACAGAGTAATTTTGGTTCAAATTTTGTACTATTTGTATCAAATTATTAATTTCGAATCGAATAACTTTAAAGATATATCTACGATCCCGATCTTAAAAACTTCAAAAATTCTTACTCGGCCTCTACACTTATTATTATTGTAGGAGTTATTATAGGTGCACAAGTCAAAAGTGCAGTGTGAAGAAACGTGTGGAAAGATCATATGAAGACCCATCAATCGTGATCACTACATATGAAGGCCAACATAACCATCATTGTCCAGCAACCCTTAGAGGAAATGCTGCTGCTGCTTTATTATCTCCATCCTTTTTATCCTCTTCACAACAACAATTATTTCATAATCCAAATGAACAACAACTCTTCTATAATCCAAATATCCCTATTAATAATTCCTTCTATAATAATTATCATCAACATCAGCCTCAATTAGGTCCTGATTATCAATATGGACTATTTCAAGAGATGGTTGCATCATTGATCCACAAAAGAGAGCCATGAGCATTTAGTGAAGTACCAAAAGAAGTATGGGACATTTAATGCAATTCTATGACTTATGTATTGGAGTGGTATTTAATTAATTATGATGGTGTTTAATGTTATTCTTGTGTAATTAAAATTGTCTAGCTAATTAGAACTATATATAGTCTAGTATCTTACGTATTAGTCTTGGAGCAATGATAAAATTATCTCCGTGTGATTGATCTCTATATGTCACAGGTTTGCATTAGGATAGATTGTGTACATCACATTTTTAATTGGATGTTGCGGCCCTTCCTCGAATGCTTTGTGCACTGGGGCTGCATTGCTTTTTTTTCATTTTACGTGCCATAATTTGGAGGAGATGGGCTGATGGAAATACCAAGAATATATGGTTTTATTTTTAGTTATCTGCATGTGGAATGATAGAAGTTTGAAGTTCATGGGATGATTAACCATTTATATTAAATGAAGATGCTATTTTTTGATGAGTTCTCTGCGTCTATGTAATTTGGGCCTTTTTTATTTGCTGAAGATATTTAGTTAATTTCCAAGTAAGGTGAATTGTTTATTTGTTTTGTTACATCAATTTCGTAATTATTTATGTGAATTGAATACTAATGTTATATTCTTTTTTTCTTTCTTCTTTCTTACGCAATCGATTGTTTATATTGCTGCTTGTTTCACAGTACAATTATTGCTTCTAATATTCAAGAAAGTTAGTATATTGATATTCTGAAAACGACCAATAACGATAATGATGAGATGAATATGATTTCTTTTTTTTAATGGAAAATTTTATTTTTGAGTCTCGGATATATATGTAGATTCTTATGCTTCTTCCTTAAATAAATCTTACACATCACGAATCTGAATTAATCTGAAGGCTCTAATGCGGGTACCAAACATGAATGTGAAACCAATTAAAGAGGAAAAAATTTTGAAAACGAGAAAACAATAATATGGTTCTTTATGTTTGACTTATGTTAAAAGTAGTCCCTTAAATACTACAATATTAAGCAATTTTGGTTCATTACATTTTTCAAAAGTGAGATATTCAGTCTCGTTAGATATTTAACAATTTTTGCATGTTATTAATGTCGATTTAACCAAAATTATCAGGAAAGTCTTGCTAAATTCTAAAAATTACAACACCAAAAACTGCTCTAGATATCATAAATAAACAAAAAATAGCAGAAACTGTAAAAATTACACCTCTAAATGTGAGTTCTTTTAAAAAAAATTAACTCTAACTTCCAAGGTTCATAAATGTTTGATGAAGATAAAATGTCCTCATTTTTGACAAAATTTAAAGGACCAAATTTGCTTAAAGGTATATCTAAGAACTTTTTAAAACCTACTCTAAACTAATGGAACCTATTTGTCATTTTATCTTCTATAAATTTTTGTAAATTTCTAATGATTTTACATTCGGGTCAATGCGTGTCTTCTTTTTCTTTCTTGGAATATTTACATCATCAATTAATATAAAATTTTATTTTGTGAAATTACTTTAATCATGATAAATTTATAGAATTTGATAAAATATATAGTGTCTTATCATTTATAGAATTTGATAAAATATATAGTGTCAGTAAATTTCTACCCCTTGAAGAGGTCTTCTCTTAAAAGTTTTTTTTTCTTTTGTTCAAATCACTGTTCAATATTTGTATTTGAGTTCGATTAAATTTGAATAATGCATGCAGGGTCTACTTGAGGACAATTTTCCTAACAAAATTATTCTACATTCTACCACCCCATTACAATTCATATTGATCGTAAATTAACTCATTGGAACAGTGTATCACATGGAAATAATTATTGAAATATCATTCTCTGCATCAAACCTTACTAAGTCAAACAAATCAAAAAGCCTATAGTACGTATTGTTATCTGATTAAACACTCCATGACTTGCTGCCTGAGCCATATATGATATAACGTCATTATAATTCCACATAAACTTTCCAGAATGTTTCCGTTTAAGGAAACTGGAAAATAATTAGTCTAAATTAAAATAATATATCTTGCAGAAAAATTTTGGACTATTGGAATCACATTCTATAAAATTCAAACGCGTTATGTGTGGCTTCATGGTCTTATTCAAATGGTAGCTAATCAATTTCCTTCTTCTCGTATAATTGGCGAATCAACGATATAATTTATATGTTCACGTAAATTTTATAATTTTTATTCATACTTTATATATAATAATAGAATAGTTATAAGTATATGATTATTATTATGTAAATTTTACCTAAATTTCATAGTAATTCTTTCTAATTACACTATATTCTTACTTTTTAAAAATTACTCGAAATTCTTTTTTTTTTGGAATCCGGATATATCACGTACATCCTGATACATCATGTAAATTAATGTATCTGACCGATTCATCGCATAAAGTGATGTGTCCAACGTCCTTATACATCACGTAAATGATATATCCGATCAATACATCGCGTAAAGTGATGTATCGGACCAATACATCGCGTACAATGATGTATCAGAGAATAGAAAAGAATAGAAATTTTTGTAATTTTTTCAAATGATAAAAATTTTTAAAAATATGATAAGATAAATTATGTATTTATGTAATTTTTCCTATTATTATGATAGTATATTAATTTAAAGTTATTATATAAACTCATAAAAATTATAAATTCTGAATGATACTCGACCTTAGTAGAGGTTATAATTGAGGAAATAAGAAGGCGAGGAAGGAGCCCATGCAATTATAAAGATAGGAGCATGACATTGTTGACCTTTTTATGTCCTATACCATATAGTTAGATATAGTAGAGTTACAAGTGTCAGTAAAAAAAATGAGCAAGTTATTGTTAGGTTCAGAAAGCAACAAGACTTACAAAAAATCGAGAGAAGTCGTTTGTTTTACGATATATTTAATGTAATTTTATAAGAATTATTTAAGTAAAATAGCATATACGTAAGTTTTATTATATTTTGAAAGGTAAAGAGGCTATTAAAAAATTAAAAAAAATGCTATGATAAATGAGAAAATTATCACGAATAATATAATATTGAGTACTCTATAATATTCTTAATCCTAAATTCTATGCTTATGATATACATAGCTATTATATATACTCTTGAAGATTGCATAATGAGAACCCTTTTCATGTTAGGTAAAGAGTTTCTCGAATCTACATACGTAGCTCACCTACTTTAAATTTTTTTTAAGACTGGAACAAAATACTCTTGGATTTTCTACAAAGAATATATATAGTCAAATGTTGCATAAACGTTAGGCAAGTAATATTTTTTTTAAAATTACGGGTCATTTTTTAAAAATCCTGTCAAACTTGTCTTCATTCATTTTGACCAAAACTTTTTTAAAAACATAATATAGAATTTGGCCTAAAATTTGCAGCCTAAGAATATACGGATGTTAGTGTGTGAACATTTTAACATTTTATTAAATTGCAATTTTAGCAATTGTCCATTGATGACATTTAATGTCATCTTTATTATTCTTTCTTTAGTGCATAAAAATGTCTTTCATTATCATCTTTATTTAGTGCAAGACTAAATCATTCCATTATGTATTTTTAATTTAATTATCACTAATAAGTGGTGCACTAAATCATATTATTATGTATTTTTAATTTAATTATCACTAATAAGTGGTGCACTAAATCATAATGGTGCACTAAATCATAATGGTACACTAAATGATGATAATGATGGCATTCTATTATTTTTTCATCTTTGTATGATTTTCTCTCCTATAAATAGAGAGGTCTTCTTTGTTTTGAAGGGAGAATAAGAGAAGAAAAAATTGAGAGAGTTAAGTTTATATAAAAAAGAGAGTTCTTATTAGTTGAAGAGAGGTGTTCTTTGTGTAGAGCTTTAAACTCAACTCTTGTCCAGAGTTTGTTGAGTTACATTTTTGTGATAAGGCTGTTGTATCCTGGAGGGGACAAGTCAAGAGGACTACTGCTGGACCAGTGAAACGATTTACTGCAGTGGGCTTGAATCTCCTTAAAGAGAGCGAGATATCCGCGCCTCAGCCAAGAAGTGAAGTTAATTTCTTCATTTTATTTTTTAATTGTAATTTGTAATCTTATAATTTCTCCAACAATTTTAAGGAGATTCAATATGGCTACAATTGAAAAATCCGCGGATATCAAGATGGGAGATCTAAACAAACCATTTCGGTTTAATGATAATCATTTCAAGAGATGGAAGGGTAAAGTACTTTTCTACTTAAGTCTTCTCAATGTTTCATATGTGTTGACTCAAAAAAATCCTAATAAAGTTGACATCCTCTCCATGGATAACGATGAACTAATTTCTCATCAAGAGAAAGTGGAAAAGTACAATAATGATTCCTACAAGTGTCGGTATTATATTCTTAATTGTCTATCTGATAATTTTTATGATTATTATGATAGAACTTACTCTAGTGCAAAGAAAATATGGAAAGCATTGCAGAGTAAATATGATACCGAAGAAGCTGGAGCGAAAAAATATGCTGCTAGTCGATTTTTTCGTTTCCAAATGGTGGATGATAAATTAGTGATAGACCAAGCTCAAGATTTTATAATGATCGTTGGAGAGCTCAGGTCTGAGGAAGTCAAAATTGGAGACAATCTTATTGTTTGTGGCATAATAGACAAACTTCCACCTTCATGGAAGGAGTTTCAAAAAACTATGCGCCACAAACAAAAGAAAACCTCTCTTGAGACTTTGATCATGAAAATCCGCATGGAAGAGGAGGCAAGGGGCCAAGATGCACTTTTACAAAATGAAGAGAGCAACATCACAACGAAGGTAAATTTAGTTACTTCAAAATATATTACTCCTGAATCTAACAAAAATACCTCTTTGAAGCCTAAGAAGAAAAAGTTCAAGAAAAATAATGGTAGACTTTCCAAGAAAAATAATGGTGAAAATAGCCAAGCACAAAATCAACAAGTTTATGATAAAGGACCGTGCTTTGTCTGTGGCAAGAGTGGGCATATTGCTCGATTTTGCAGATACCGGAAACGTGGTCCTATACCTCAGGCAAACGTTACCGAAGAGCCTTTTGTGGCAATGATTACAGACATAAACATGGTTGAGAATGTTGATGGATGGTGGACTGATTCTGGTGCAAACCGTCATGTCTGTTATGACAAAGATTGGTTTAAAAAATATACTCCTTTTGGAGAGCCCAAAACCATCATGCTCGGTGATTCTCATACTACTCAAGTGTTTGGAACGGGAGATGTCGAATTGTGTTTTACCTCTGGAAGGATATTAACTTTGAAAGATGTACTTTATACTCCTTCCATGAGAAAAAACTTGATGTCTAGTTTTCTTCTTAATAAAGCAGGCTTTAAACAAATTATTGAATCTGATCAATATGTAATTGTGAAAAAAGGTATTTTTGTGGTAAAGGGGTATGCTTGTGATGGGATGTTTAAACTGAATGTTGAAATGAATAAAATTTCTACTTCTGTTTACATGCTTTCTTCTACTAATTTTTGGCATGCTCGTTTGTGTCATATTAATGATCGTTATGTTGGAATCATGAGTAATTTAGGATTAATCCCAGTGATTAAAAAGAATTTTGAAAAGTGTGAAGCTTGTAGTAAAGCAAAAATCACTAAAAGGCCTCATTTTAAAGTTGAAAGAAAAACTGATTTATTAGAATTAGTTCACACTGATATTTGTGAACTTGGAGGAATTTTAACTCGTGGAGGAAATAGATATTTTATCACTTTCATTGATGATTTTTCTAAGTTTACATATGTTTACTTAATGAAAAATAAAAGTGATGCTTTTGAAAATTTTAAATTTTTTCTCCATGAGGTTGAAAATCAGTTTGGGAAGAAAATAAAAAGAATTAGAAGTGATAGAGGCCGTGAATATGAGTCAAATGAGTTTAATTCTTTTGTTAGATCATTGAGAATAATTCATGAAACTACTCCTCCTTATTCACCTTCATCTAATGGTGTAGCGGAAAGGAAAAATAGAACTTTGGTTGAATTGACTAATGCCATGCTTATTGAGTCAAATGCACCTTTGAATTTTTGGGGTGAAGCTATTTTGACTGCGTGTTATGTGTTAAATCAAGTGCCTCATAAAAAGACTAAACTAACACCTTTTGAGTTGTGGAAAGGTCATAAGCCAAATTTGGGATATCTAAGAGTTTGGGGTTGTCTAGCCTTTGTGAGGCTAATGGATCCCAAAGTTACAAAATTGGGTAAGAAAGTTACTACTTGTGCTTTTCTTGGTTATGCTTCAAATAGTACAGCCTATAGATTTTTTAATCTTGAAGATAAAATTGTAATAGAATCAGGTGATGCTATTTTTCATGAAAATAAATTTCCTTTTGATTCTAAAAATAGTGGGGGTCAAAGAATTGAACAAAATATTTTATCACTACCTAGTTCTTCTTCTTCCATTTTAAAAAATAAAGAAATTGATGATTTTGAGGTAAGAAGAAGTAAAAGAGCTAGAGTAGAAAAAGATTTTGGGCCTGATTTTTATGTTTTTAATGTTGGAGATGACCCTTTCACTTTACAAGAAGCTTTATCTTCGTATGATTCTATTTTTTGGAAAGATGCTGTAAATGATGAAATGGAATCACTAATTTCTAATAAAACTTGGAAGTTAGTTGATTTACCACCAGGTTGTAAAACAATTGGTTGCAAATGGGTCTTACGAAAAAAATTAAAACCAGATGGATCAATCGATAAATATAAGGCTAGACTAGTTGCTAAAGGGTTTAAGCAACTAGAAGGCCTAGAGTTTTTTGATACTTTTTCTCCGGTAACAAGAATTACATCCATTAGACTTTTAATTGCTATGGCTGCAATTTTTGATTTGCATATTCATCAAATGGATGTAAAAACTGCTTTTTTAAATGGAGAACTTAATGAAGAAATTTATATGGAACAACCTGAAGGTTTTGTTGAAGCAGGCCAAGAAAGCAAAGTATGTAAACTTACTAAATCCCTATATGGCTTGAAACAGGCACCAAAGCAATGGCATGAAAAGTTTGATTCCTGCATGATTGAAAATGATTTTAAAACAAATGAGTGTGATAAGTGCATATATCATAAGTCTTGGAATAATACACATGTTATTATTTGCCTATATGTTGATGATTTATTGATCTTTGGCTCGAATATGAATGTTATTGATGATACTAAGAACATTCTTAGAAGCCATTTTGATATGAAAGATCTTGGTGAGGCAAATTTTATTCTAGGAATAAAAATTACTAGAACATGTGATGGAATTTTCCTTGACCAGTCACATTATGTTGAGAAAATTTTAAAAAAATATAACTTTCTTGATTGCAAGCATGTTTTAACTCCTTTTGATTCAAGTGTACACTTGTTTCCTGTTCAAAGTGAAATTGATGTGATAAATCAAAAGGAATATGCTAGCGTAATTGGAAGTTTGAGATATGTGACTGATTGCACTAGGCCTGATATTGCATATGCAGTAGGAGTACTTAGCAGGTTTACTAGCAAGCCAGGTAATGAACATTGGCATGCTATAACAAGAGTTATGAGATATTTAATTGGAACAAAAACTTGTGGTTTGTTCTATAAAAAATATCCTGCTATACTTGAAGGCTTTTCTGATGCAGATTGGAACACTTTAGCAGGTGATTCCTGTTCTACCACTGGTTACATTTTTACATTGGGTGGTGGTGCTGTTTGTTGGAAATCAAAAAAACAAACTATAATTGCTAACTCTACCATGGAGGCTGAACTAATTGCTTTAGCTTCAGCTAGTGAGGAAGCGAATTGGTTAAGAGATTTATTATTTCAAATACCTTATTTTGAAAAACCAATTCCTCCAATTTTAATTCATTGTGATAGCACTGCAGCAATTGGTAGAGTTCAAAATCGTTATTACAACGGTAAATCCAGACCTATAAGGAGGAAACACAGTAATGTAAGATCATATTTGACAAGTGGTACCATTAATGTTGATTATGTCAAATCTTGTGAAAATCTTGCAGATCCTCTTACTAAGGCCTTAACAAGAGAAAAGGTCTGGAGCACATCGAGGGGGATGGGATTGAAGCCTATAAATACATGAGTCATATATGAGGAAACCCAACTTGGAGACTAGAGATCCTATAACCAGGTTCAATGGGAAAAACGAATCATATGATGACTTGTTGTGAAAAAAATGCACTATTTTTATTCCCTCCCTATGATGTGAGTGCATTGTTTCCTGTAGTGAATTGAGGAGGTTGAGTTTTAAAAACTCTTAATGAAAATCTGTAGCCCGTATGGGTGGAGTGTTAAATTTACAGGAGCACTCTTGATAGATTTCACCTATGTGAGTATGGAAGTAGGCCGCTTCCTATGAGAATTAGGCTTATTCTCAAAAGCACTCATAAAACCGGGATAGCACAAGGCCGTAATGTGCTGGCTTATAAAGCTCGTGACAATACCTTGATTACTATGTGTGAGCAGTAATATTTTATGTCCCTTAAGCAGTCATAGTTCAAGTCTGAGACCACTACGACTCTGGAGTAAAAGTTATTGTTTCACTAAGTGGAGGTTCAATGCAGAGCACACCTTCATTATGTATAGTAATCTTCCTTCAACTGATAAACTCTCTTATACAATATTAAAATGAGTGGGGGATTGTTAGTGTGTGAACATTTTAACATTTTATTAAATTGCAATTTTAGCAATTGTCCATTGATGACATTTAATGTCATCTTTATTATTCTTTCTTTAGTGCATAAAAATGTCTTTCATTATCATCTTTATTTAGTGCAAGACTAAATCATTCCATTATGTATTTTTAATTTAATTATCACTAATAAGTGGTGCACTAAATCATATTATTATGTATTTTTAATTTAATTATCACTAATAAGTGGTGCACTAAATCATAATGGTGCACTAAATCATAATGGTACACTAAATGATGATAATGATGGCATTCTATTATTTTTTCATCTTTGTATGATTTTCTCTCCTATAAATAGAGAGGTCTTCTTTGTTTTGAAGGGAGAATAAGAGAAGAAAAAATTGAGAGAGTTAAGTTTATATAAAAAAGAGAGTTCTTATTAGTTGAAGAGAGGTGTTCTTTGTGTAGAGCTTTAAACTCAACTCTTGTCCAGAGTTTGTTGAGTTACATTTTTGTGATAAGGCTGTTGTATCCTGGAGGGGACAAGTCAAGAGGACTACTGCTGGACCAGTGAAACGATTTACTGCAGTGGGCTTGAATCTCCTTAAAGAGAGCGAGATATCCGCGCCTCAGCCAAGAAGTGAAGTTAATTTCTTCATTTTATTTTTTAATTGTAATTTGTAATCTTATAATTTCTCCAACAACGGATAATAATCAAATCATCAACACATGTTTACTTGCATCTCTCGTGGAACATACTTTGTTACAATTATTTGTTCGAAGCAATACCCCCCTCCCCCCCCCCCTCAATTTTGCAATTTAATGACAAAGATATTTCAAACTTTTAATTTTGACTTGAAACCTCTTCGGATGTATTCAATATGTAGGAAAATATTTTTATTAGATAAATTAGTTTTTTAAAAATTAAAAAACTGACTGACATTTTATATTAATTGTGTTCTCTCCGCTCTTAATTTAACACGCCAAATCGTCTTCGCCGCCAACCCCAAATCCCATTATCCCTACAACTCACTCCCCTAGACTACCCCGTAACCTTCACCCCAACCTCCTATAGTATTTTATCTCAAGTATATACAAATACATTAGGTTAATATTTTTTTATTACGTATCCAAGAAAATAATAACTAAATATCTCTCTTCACTTTCTCTACTAAATAATTACATATGAAAATTCTGAAAAGATCGTGTAACCTAAATCGTTCATGATTATGCTTTTTTCTTTATTAGTCCACAAAAACAAGTAAAATAATCATGATTATTTTTGAGAAAGACTTTGTGTTAGATGATTTAATGTTAAAGAAAATAGTTCATCTGCTCCACCAATGAATATATATAATGTTCTTTTATGTTGAAAAAAGATGAAAGGGAAAGATTAGACATTTTTAATGGCATATTAGTGTAACGTTTATGTTAATTATAATGACCAAAAAGGGATTGGTGCGCAAATTGACCTGTCCTTGTGGGTCTAATTTATACATCATTTGTCACTGGCTTACCAAGTCAAAATGCATTTAATTATGTTCGTTCAACAATATTTAAGTTTTTTGTTTCCCCATTTTTCAAATTCTCTTTGCTCAGTGATTGGTGAAGGAAGGAAAAAATTATCTATATATCAGAGAAAGATCTTTAGTGAAATTGGACAAAATGTCGAAAGTAGATATTTAATTAGTGTGAAAGTCTTAGCATACTAACTAATTTTAAGTTACAAATAACTTATCGGAACTAGTAGCTTCTATTTAGTTAGGTGATTAATGGATTGTTAGGAGCTAAGTTATTAATTCTTGGTAATATTATGTTTGGTTAACACAGTTAATATGACATTTGATTTGTAATTTAAAAATACACATAATTAATACATGTAAAATTATGAGAAATCTAATTAAACCTGGTATAATTAATTTTTACAGATAAAAATTATATAAATTCTTTCATAACTAATTGATATATCACTAATATTGGTAGATTGAATGATGCAACCTAGTCAAACTTGAATGATGAGTTACTAATTTATAAGACCTTTTTCATGAGTCAAGGAAGGATATATTAGTTATAGTGCTAGTTCAAGGAACAATTTTCTGGTGGGAGTGGGACAGTTATCTATATGTACCCCCCCACCCCGGTTCTGTTCTTCAAAAAAAATAACTTTATTTAAAAAGATTGGAAATTGATTAGATATTATCAACATCATGGAGTGAAGTCTTCTTGGATGTCAGGTCATGTAGGGTCACATTTTTATATAGGAAAATCAAGATTATTTATTTATAAAATGATATTGTTTACTCTAATATTATAATTAATTATTTACTTTTTAAAATTTTGACATCGATCGCTTTGCAATTGTTTTTTCGTACGATTACTGTATAGGAGACCCACAAAGAAGGAGGGCATGACAATTGACAATAACCTTAGATTCTCTATGCCACTGATTGTTCACGACAAATAAATAATAGTAATAATAACAATAATACTAATAATAATAGAAAACGTAAAAAGATTAAATTCATTGAACCTGTCATTTTCTGAGTTGTCTGTCATCCTCTCTTCTGAAAGAAAAAACAAATTGCCACGGCTTGACGTGGAAGGCCAAAACAACATATGCTAACTTCTTATTTAGCGTTTAACGTTTGACCATAAATTTTGAAAAATCATTTTTCAGTCAATTTTTGAGACTTCATTTCATGAAACTTAAAAGAATAATTCGTAAATTGCACATTCAAACACAATTTCAATACTCAAATTTTCGAGTTTCAACTTCAAAATTTATGATCAAATAAAAATTTATTATCCTAGTGTTTGAAGCATCCAACCATTTCATGAATTTTCAGAATTTTTTTAAGGGTTTCTTATTAAAATTTCAGATGCTATCATCTTATAGGAAATAACAAGATCATCTCACAAATACTCAAAAATTCATACCTAAAGCAAGTTTTCAAAAAATCCCTTGAATTTTAACGGCATTCTTGTTTTGTGATATAAATTAGATTCATTTTAAAGTGTCACTAGCAGAATTTTCGACAGAATTTGTCGGAAATTAACGTCCATCAAAATTTCACATTTTTAGTAATTAGTTAAATGTCATGTCAGAGATGGATAGTGCAATTGCCTCCAAGTTTTTCATTCTTATCGGCCATAAGGTAGGAATTTAATTTGGTCCTTCAAATAATAATTTTATAAAGGCGCAAAACATATTGCATATTTTGCTTTGATTTTGACTAGAGAAGGTTCTTATGTCACGTGCTATTAGTTTATATAAGAGTGATGACATTAATCCTTTACTCTGCGTGACAATTTCTTGAAAATATAATATCGCTTAATTTTCCTTTGACATAGTTAATACCTACTTATGAAATTTTCCCAATAAAAATGCAATGCCAATTTGTATATGGCCCTGTAAAGGTTAAACGATCCAACTGACACTAACCCAATCTATAATGAGGCCTAAAGCCCATTCTTTTGTCCATTTTAAGACAATCTTTGACTTATTTACACATATGTCCATTTGAGACTATCATTTAAAATTTGTCCTATTTTTGTGCAAATAAGCCTTTGAAAAATTATTCCTTCGGTCCGTTTGCCTAGAGTATCCACTATGTTCGCAAAAACGTATACAATTTCAATTTTTCTCTGATATTTTCTCATAAGATTATATCAGTTTTTTAAAAAGAGACTTTTTGAAAACTTAGGTCTAAAAGATTGAAAAGTTGCAAAGAATTGTTTTTTATTTACTAAATAATTATCCCCAAAAGACACAATTGTCTAAAATTTCAGTGCCAAATATCCAACTCTTTTCGGTATATTGGCCCTATAATCAATCAATAGAAACTTATATAAATAGCTACATTTGAGGGGTTATTGAAATTGAATAGCTATAAGTATCATATTTACTAATAATACCTACATTTTCTATCTAAAAATAGCTGTATGTATGTATATATATATATATATATATATATTTTTTTTTTCATTTACAATTATTAATATATTATGCATTACTGTGGTAATATCAGTTACAATAACTAATTCCCTATAATTATGTCCCTAAATCTCTCAATTTCCCATTGTTAATAACGATTACTAACATAGAAATATATGTCACATCCTATTAAACAAACTGATTTAAGGAATACTTTGAATTCAAGTATCCACGTATATGCTAATGTATTAGTATATTAGATATGTTAAAGTATAAGTATATCAGTATATCGAATAAGTTAAAGTATCAAAATATCAAACATCTTAAAGTATTAGTATAAATAAGTTAAAGTATCAACGTATCAAACATGTTAAAGTATTAGTATAACAAACAAGTTAAAGTAGTATTATAACTTACAAATTAAAGTAGACATGTTAAAGTATAAGTATATCAGTATACCGAATAAGTTAAAGTATCAGAATATCAAACATATTAAAGTATTAGTATAACAAACAAGTTAAAATATTAGTTTAACAAACATGTTAAAGTGTTAGTATATCAATCATGTTAAAGTATAAGTATAAGTATATGAGGTTATAACTTTACGTGCACTCCCAATAGGATTTTATCCATATCCAGGGCTCAAGCTCGAGACCTCTGATTAAGGGTGAAGCGGTTCCACCGCTACACCACAATTCATGTTGATTAAAATTATGTGTGTTTTTTTAATTTCCCACCTGATGTCTGGAACCCGTAAAGATTTTTTTTTTTTTATACAAATAGTATTCCAATCAATTTGACTATACAATGATGGAGAAAAAGAAAAAGATGTGATTTTTCTAAAATAAGTTATGAAAATGACTGACACTTGTGAGAGATTTGGATTGCAAATACAACATTAAAGTGAAAACTGAATAATTCCATAAAAAAAAAAAAGCAAAGGAGGCAAAGAATGAAAAGATATGTTATCTTGATATAGAAATAGAAAGCATTGGAGTGGAAAAATGAAAAAGAAAGAGAAAGCATTGAATACAAAGTAACAAACCTATTGAATAAGCGCGTGGAAAAAGGGTCCATACTTATTAGGGGGGTAGGATTAATTTTTGTTTTAATATTTGATTATCAATATATAGAATTAAAATAAATAGTTATTATGGAATATTAATTGATTTTTTTATTTATATTATAAGTATATTCATATAATTTTAAAAAGGTAAATTATAGCTATTTAATTTATATATGTATTAATGTTTGCTGAATCCTGTAATTTTTCCATCAATCAATTAGCTCTAAATTGGGTCGGAGCCCAATCCTCAGTGTCTTAAAGCCCATTTTTTTTGTCCATTTTAGAGACTTGTAACCTCTAACATAAAAAAATAAGTTTCGATATCTACCATATCATGTCTACCCCGAAAGAATATACTAATAACAAAATTGAGTGTTTTTATTTACGTATTAATTTTCTTTATATAAAAACTATAACTAGGTTAAAAACACAGGCTAAACCGGAAGGTCGAGCAAGATTTTCTGTTGCAAATGTAAACTCGTTCCAGAAACTGAATAAATTGTTTACCAAAATAAGAAAAAGGAAAAATATAATTTTCTTCTTAATTTAGTTATTAAAAATCAGTAATAAATCTTTCCCCCCAAAAAATAAATGGAATTCTTGGCCCAAATCTAAATCCTTCATAATACAGTAATGCTGGTGACAAATTAAAGAAACAAGTCCTTGGAAGTTAAATGCTACATATGTCCGTATAATTTTTTTTTGATAATTTTACTTAATAGGATATATAGTTACCCCCTAAACCAAAAAAGTATTAATGTTATTTACAATATTATCAGTGGATTTGATGGTAAATTCATCTATTAGGTATGTAATCATGAAAAGGCCAAAAAGAGATCATGTATAAATCCAAAAATGGAAAAAAAGTCCAAAAAAAGAGGTAAACACACTAAATTTAACAAAAAAGGTACCTTGACTGTATTATTTTACTAATCAAATATTTAAACCCCATTTCATTTATATAATCTTGGGTTTTCAGAGAGATTAGAGAAAATAAAAAATAAAAATGGTTTCATTAGCTTATGCAATTTTTGGTGTGTGTTTTCTAGTATACTTTAGTATAGCTAATGCCAAATATTATCATTCACAATTGAAGTACTTTAATGTCAAGGATTATGGTGCAATTGCTGATGAGAAGAGAGATAATAGTCAGGTTTGCTGTTCTTGTTTGTATCTATTCTTGCAAAGTGAAAACAACGTGACTTTCTTATGTTCTAATTAAAATTTTAACTTTAGGTCACTAATTTTATTGAAACGTCCTTGATTTTGTAACTTTTGCAGGCGTTTCTTAAGGCGTGGTGGGATGCTTGTCAATGGAAAGGAAGGAATGTGGTTTATATTCCATATGGAACTTACAAGTTAAGAGAAGTTTCATTTGAAGGTCCATGTAATGGTATGATGATATTTGTAATAAAAGGTGTTCTAAAAGCTCCAACACATCTACCATTGTTCAGTACAAACACTTGGATTGGTTTTCGTTACATAGATAGGCTAGTTGTTAAAGGTGGTGGCTATTTGGATGGACAAGGTGCTGCTGCTTGGCCATATAATGATTGTTCAAAAAACCCCAAATGTATGCCTCTTCCTGTGGTAAGATTTCCCCTTTCTCAATTATTTCTTTAGAGTTGTCTTGTATCTGTGTTTGAAGTTATTAGCGCCTATCTCGTAGAATTAATCGAAATATACTTACAAGCTTGCCCAAATATCATGATTATCGTTTTTTTTTTCATTTTCTAAAGTGGTGAACTGATTTTGAATTGAAATGCATTCTTGTACAAAGAAAATATTTGGAAGTATGTTTTTTAGTTCCCTGATTTTTAGTTCTAGAGTCTATTGGGTTAGCTGATTGAAAATAGCGTGTTGATAAATACATTTAAGTGCTGAAATCAATTTTATAAATGAGCTTAATTTTACTTATTCTTTTTTAACAAAAAGTTACAAATTAAAAGTTTCTTTGTTAGAAAAGGACGAATGATGGATATGGAATGGAGAGGAAATTAAGGGTTTTGTTTTGAAAAAGTTTTTTTTTGAGAATTAAATAAAATAATTTTTTTTTATCAAATTAAAAGTGCTTATAAAATAATTTATTAATTAGGGGTGACCAACTTATGATTTTTGACTGATTTTGACTTATAAATATGTTATGTGTTTACCAAACGCATAAATAAGTTTTGACCAACTTACAAGGTTAGTCAAAATTAACCCTCTAATTGACATCCTTATAATTGGGAATTATGTCTACTCTTAATAGCAAATGACATTTTGGAGTATTTGACCAGTGTGAAGTCATTAAATCATTTCCTTTTTCTCCTTACATTTAATTTACCTTGTTAGGACTAAGATCTTCTTATAATTGAGATTCTACAAAATCCCACTAAACATGCTACTATGATTATGTTTTTAATTTCGAAAGTGTTTTTAAGATAAGGTTATAAACTAGACATGCTACTATATGATTATGTTTCTTATTATGTAAGTGTTTTTAAGGTAAAGTACTAATTACTAGTACTGGTAATAGAATTTTCACACAATTCGAAACTTGAGAATATTAAATTAGTCCAAGGAACGTTTTATTTGACCATGACTAAAGAGCAATAAACACAAACCTAATTACCACTATTTTAGAGGTAAAAAGATTGTTTTCATAGATCTAAGAAAAACAATCCAAAATAGTATAGAGAAAGAAATAACGGAAATAAAGACAAGAAAATATAACTAAAGGTTCTCTTACCCCATCCTACCAAATTTTTTTTTACAAAAATACAAATAATCATCTCTTTGAAACATAATTGTACGTCACCACACCAAAAATGATCTTTAACGGTAATTAATTAACGACAATAGCTTAATTGTCTCTAAATATATTTTTTTAGAGGTAATTAGCACTCTTTGTAAATGTCCATAAGGCCTATAGCGATATTGGATCCAATGACAATTAACTAATGCCGATAAAAGTTTTAGCCCTCTTTGTTAATGTGTATATTTATTGCCACTAAAAGTGGTTTTTGTTGTAGTGTTTGAAGATTCGATTCAACATCTTGTAATTCTCTTTCTCATTTCCTTTTTCGACCAAAAAACAAGTTTTAATTTTTGAGGTGTAAAGTTACTCGTTTAACGTTTTATATGCTGGTTGGAGGTAACATGTAGTCGCGAGGATAATTTAGGTGTGCTCAAGCTGACACCGACTCCACAACTCTTAAAAAAAATATAAGTATCCAACAAGCTTCCTGTTTCAATTGACTTTCTGATTTTAGATGTTGCATTTTTGTTTTCATTCTGATGTTACATTTTTGTTTTTCGTAATGTACTTAACTAGACAATGAGATTGGACTTTGTGACGAATTCAAGAATCCATCATTTGAGATCAATCAACAGCAAGAACTCCCACATAAACCTCTTTGCCTGTGACAACATAAACATAAGTTTCGTACGATTAACAGCTCCAGATGAAAGCCCCAACACCGATGGCATTCACATTGGATTATCAACCAACATCAAAATTTCAAAAACCGTAATTCAGACAGGCGATGACTGTATTGCCATGGTTACTGGAAGCAGAAACATCGACATTTCCAATGTTGCGTGTGGACCTGGTCATGGAATTAGCATTGGTAGTCTTGGTAGAACCCCTGGAGAAGTTGTTACAGGGATAAATGTGCGAAATTGCACATTTATTGGTTCTCAAAATGGTGCAAGGATCAAAACTTGGGCACCTTCATTGTCTAGTGTGGCTTCTGATATATTTTTTGGTGACATTTACATGGAAAATGTCCATAATCCGATATTAATCGATCAACAATATTGCCCAACTTCTTCTTGCAGCAACCTGGTACGTGTGATGGACACATTTCTTATAACAAATTATTCATTCAGAATTGAATTATTGAATCAGGTTGTTTTGTCAATGTTTTATAGGGACAGGACAACTCTAAAGTACAAATAAGCAATGTGACATTCAGTAACATATGGGGTACATCTAGTTCAAAGGTTGCAGTCACCTTAAAATGTAGCAAATTGGTGCCCTGTAAGAATGTGCAGCTTGACAATATCAACTTGAAATACCACGGACGAGGAGGACCAGCCACGTCTTCGTGTTTGAACGTGATTGGTGATTCGTATGGAAGACAATCTCCTCCTAGTTGTTTATGATCGCATTTTATTTTTCTCGATTTCATTTTCCCGTTGGTGTACTAGGCTAAAAAATAAACTCAGGATGTATAAATTAGTAGTATCAATTTTCCATAGGAAAGTTCATAAAGAAACAGAATTCTGCTTTCTCAAAACATGTTTCTGTTTTTTCATATTTGGATGCAATAGATTTGTTAAGTTTCAACAAATGTGATTAGTCTTTCCTCTAAAAGAGTCAGGGGGAGCTACTGTGTTTACCTACTGGTTTAGCAAAACTCAGTAGCTTCGACTTATTCAGAACCCATTAAACTGTCCTTTCTAAAATCCAGAACCAATAAACTCAGAATCTTGGTTTCACCTATGAAAGGTGGATAATTTAATTGATTAGATTATACTCGAATAGAAGAAAATAATCATACAACGATATGATGTTATTTTTAACGATTTTTTGTGTTAAATTTACCGATGACCTATAAAAATGGTCTTACAACTAAAAGAACATTTGTAACGGGACAATAGGAAAAGTTAGCATATCTAATACTCTGTTACTGTTGAAGTACAATTTGCCCTGTGATTTTCTTTCTCAACTAAAGGGCTTACAATAGAATTGAACTAAATAAAATTAAGTACTAGTACTATAAAAAATCAAATGTCTACATTTTATGATTCCTTTATTATTATTTTTTTTTCAACTTCAAACTCTTTAACTAATCTAGGACTTTGATAAAGTTCTTCCAGGTGCCCATGAATAAACCTCAGGATGCAAAGCACCATTAGTAATTACACTCTGTGGTAAGCCATAGATATCCGGAACATCGACCTGATGGCGTTGGTGAGTCTTCTGGTAATGTTGATTTTGAGCAGAAGTGACAGCAGCAGAAGCAACATGATCATCATCGTCTAATGGCAAGCGATCAAACGTTGCGTTCATGAACGTAGCAGCCATGATCACCACCGGTCCTGAGGCGATGAGTGCACCCACCACACCCCCACCTATTACCTGTCCCTGAGCCCCAGCTAAGTAAATTGTCAGCCCTGTTACCCCTGGTGGGGCTGGTGGTGGTAGGACTGACCCGAGTATCGAGAGGATTTCAAATCGCCCGTGTAGTGTCACAATGGACCCTGATGTAGCCGGTTGACGCAATGTCACGTTTGTCACGCACCCTGTCGCGCTCAACACGCATATCCCACGTTGCTTCCTCCTGGCGAAATTCACTAGGCTTTCGTTCACATCACACCCTGAATTTACCTCCATCGCGTGAGCTCTCAGGGCGTTTGCACTGTCCCTGGTGATGATGATCGGTGGTTTAGGCTTGTTCTTTGAGCCAGCTGGCCTGCCACGTGGACGTCTTACGGAATCACCCTCGTGTACCTTTGGTAATTTAGCAGCCAACATTAAGCCACTTGCATCAATTCCAGGCTTGTGGTTACCAATTGTGTCAATTTCTTGATTTTGGCTTATGGTCTCTTTGGTTACACAAGCCATTTGTCTTACTTCCACTTCCACTATTTGATTAGCAGAGATTAAAGAGAATACTAAAGATTTGGATTAAGAATCTGTGTTTAAGTAGGGGGATTTGGGGGTATAAATTTATTGAAGAACCAAAAAGAATGACTAAAGATTAGGAGATAGTTAAGTAAAGCTAATTAATATAGTATAAATCATTGGTATTTTAGTTTATTCATCCAATTCCTAATTCTCAACAGATCTCCCTTTCATGTTGATTGCCTTCACAAACATATAACCAATATCTGCCTTAATTATACTCTACTTGGTCCACACTACATTGCAGAAATTAAGTGTAACAGAATTCATAAACCTGCAAAGGTTATCTGCTAGATCTTTATCTCACGTACCAAACGACCCTAAAAGATCTCCCCATGTCAATCATATACTTTGGAAGGACACAAATTTAAGTACATTTACTTACCATAATGTCATGATTGAGTCCCAGCACTGCAATTTGAAGGAAGCATTTTGTATAGATATCTAAAAATTTATTTCCCTGACTATGTCCGTGTCAACAAACAATTCGAAATGGACAGGTCTGAGCCATTATTTGATTCAAACCACTCTGTTTTACACTACATTGGAGACCCAATATATGTAAACTACAGGATTTCCAATTCTAACAAGAAAGTAAGGGAAACAGATACTCAATTTAAAGTGAGTAAATAAAATTCCATATTCCATCTCATAAATACATATAGAATCTTGCAGAAAGCCGTATTCAATGAAAGCCGTGGAGTTCAGGATAAGTTTAACCGGAGGCAGGCGCAAGTCCGTCCTCTGTTTTTCCCCCTCTTGATTAGTCTTTCCTGCATAGCTCAAAATTGCTCTTCTATCCAATTGAGGTGCAAGTAATATTTAATGCGACTTGTGAAATTTATTTCTCATTTTTAAGGAATTTTTTCTCGTAAAAACAATGTTATCCAAATTTTTTGACTATTTGACATGAAAAAATTAAAACATATTTTCTAAAAAATGTTTTTCTCTGCACCGAAAATGTTCACCTCACATCTAAGGAAAAGAGGTGCAAGTAATGTTTTTCGAAGAATTTTGTTGCATGACCATCTCATTTAAAACTTTAAACTGTTAGAGAGAGCATACTTTTTATTATTTAATTATATTTTCAACACGCTTCCTCACATGTGGGCCTAATTCTTATATCATGAGTCAAACACATGAAAATTCTTTTTGATATGGGTGCCGGTGAGATCGAATCTCATTGTTTATTGAAGTGTGTGACCATCTCATCTAAAAACTTAATCCGTTAGAGAGAACACATATTTTATTATTTAATTATATTCTCAACAAATTCAAACTCAAAATAAAAGAAGCACGAAAAATATTTTTTTGTCAATAATATTTTCTCACGAATTTGAATTACAGTCACACACTTCTAACAAAGTGTTTTCTCAAGATTTTCTCCGACACTTTTTCATTGCACCCTTTATATAAACATCACTTATGAACCTTTTTCCTATTTGATTAAGATGATAATTTATTTAGGATACAAATATAATTTTGTATCAAATAACAAATAATTACAACTTTACAAAGATCAGAACACTCATTCTATACTAATCTAGGATGGCTTTTAGTAACATTATTTAACGAGCAGATAGAATAAATAAATATAAATTTTTCTCAAGAATCCGTAAAAGAATCATGTACTAATATTTTCTTCTATCCTTGTGATTGCGGATCGTCCTAGAATATGATTTTCATGCGTCTTAAAATAAGTGTTATTTTAGCAAATATAAAAGTTGCATACGTATCTTAGGAATTTAAGACAAAAGTTAATACTTTCTTCATTTTATATTAAGTGAATTTGTGAGGCAATGCACACATATTAAAAAAAATATTTAAGGACATTATTTGAATTACACTTTCCACTATTGCCCTTTGCAAAATCATAAATATAACTTTGCAAGTAGTGTTATTTATCTCCTAGAAAATATAAAACTTCAATAAATGAAAGGGCAAATATGAAAAAAGTTTCAAACATCTATCTTGATTTTTGAATAATTCAATTATTTTGATAAATAAAAAATCCCTTAAAAATTCACTTAATATGAAATGAAGAGATTATATTTTTTTTCAACTTTACTTTTATATTTCATCTTCTTAACAAATGTTCAATTTTTAAGAGATTTATTAAATAAAAATAATTTAGTAAACTAGATATTATATTTATTAATTTTTTAATTAACGTAATTTTTGGTACTATAACATTTATTTTAGGACAGTGAGAGTACATCTTCTTAGTAGAAGGAATCTCTTTGAGCCATAATGTCAAAGAGTGGCCTCAAATTTTCACATTTGCATTGACCTTTAAGAAGCATAAAAGTCTTCATGATAAATTAACCTTTATTCTTTTGGCCCAAACCTCGAAATATTTGCCTGACGATTTTCAATTGTGTTGTGAAAAAAGAGAGGTGAAAGTGGTAGAAACGGCACAATTATCATTATTAATTATTATACCATTACTCACTAAACACTATACTGATTTGTGGTCTACATCAAATGCTTACCTCAAATTAAAATAATCAATCCTAAAAGAAACAACACAAAAATTCACTTTTACTTGCACATCATAAAAGGAGCCCAAAAATATACTTTAGTCTATCTCAATTTATGAGATAATATTTGAATAAATATGATATTTATAATTTAAAATAAGTGATAAAAATTTATATGGGTATAAATTATAAAATAAGTAAGAAGTCTAAAGTTTAAATTACATCATCTTTTTTGGAATTTGAGAGAAATCGACAATCGCTATTTTTTAGGTGTAAATAATGTAAATTCATTTTTGTGTAATAACTCGCAAATTGCACAAGAAATATCATGTCACTTGCTGTATTAACTCAATCACCCTTATAAGTATATACAATTGTGTCTTTTTTTTAAAATCAATGTAAGAAAATGATTGTCACGTGAATTGAGACAGAGAATTATATATATATTTTTATAAATGACCCCTATGAACTTTGGAATCAATTGGTCAAAAGTACCTCCATAGACTAGGATTATGAGAGATCCTTGTTATCAACTTTAAAATAGTTTAATTTACTGTGGGAGCAGCTGCCGCCTTGCAGTTATCACTAATTTACAATACACTTCCTACGAATAACATTAAAGCCATAAACAAAGCCGCAATTAATGCAAAAGTACCTATTTAGTCCTTCAAATTCTACAAGATATGCTACAAAAGATTTCTTTTTAATTTTCATTTGTGCTGGAAGACCCCTCGTTAAAGAAAAAGGGAAGAAAGGGTACCTCTAAATTTTGAAGTTATTTCTACAAATTTTACTAGAGTTATTATTCAATTCTTTATCTATCAAGAATTTACTATTGCCACTCAATTCTCAACTACCAAGAAGTAGGAAGGTTCAAATTTGCCCTTAAAATTATTTGAAATTGCTTAATTTTGTCCATTTCATACCCTTGTCGTTAGCTAATCGTATCATTTTTGTCTTTGCATTAGCAAAGTTTTAGCATGAACTCATGTGTCCAAATTCATCAAGAAAAAAGGTCAAAATTTATCCTTCCTTAGAGGTCAAGGGCAAAAATAAAACTACTTTCTAGCGATAGGAACAATATTAACGAAAATCAAAGTTGCTATGTTTCAAATAGTAAAAAGACAAGCGTAACCTTTTCTCCAAAATAAAGAGCCTAATTGTTTTGATACCTAAAATTAAAAAAGGGTTGAACTTAAAATATCTTCTTTTTAATTAGAATTGTCAAACACAAATATTGGGGGTTCATTGCAACAAATTTGCATTGTAGATAAATAAAACTATGACAAAAACTTTATGTATTTTATGGATAGACGGCTAGCATCCTTAGGAAAAGTGGGCCTATATATTGCGTGTGAAAGCAAGAACCAATGGGGTTTAATACTGAAAATTTAAGTACCCTACCTACAATAACTCTGAGAGGAAAAAAAAAGTAACATATGACCAACTTTGTACCAGTTGTGTAATTGCTTTTGGGACATGACTATTTGAAACCATGTGATTTAAAATACAGATATTATTATTTCTTCCTAAGTCTTTATCTTTAAGGGAAAAAAACATAACAATTGACAAGACACCTTGGCTAAAGGAGGTGAAGAAATAGAAAGATTAGATGATTATGTTGCATATGTACCCATACCATGTAGTTGGTGTTTCAATGATCATTACAACAACCTAACCAAGAAATACTAGGCAATAGATGTAATATGATGATTGTGATTTGTTGTATAGCTGATGTGTCCGCCTCTTATTTTTAATCATGTAATTGTTGTGTTCGCCCCTTCTTCCTAGTTATCAATGATGAGGTACAAAGGGTTCAAAATATACTATAAAAGAGAGAGTTCACTTCATATAGTCACGTTTTAATTAGTCAGTTGTAAAATGAATAAGAGAAGCCCTTTCGGATAGATAATTCATGAATAGAATATATAGGAAAATAATATCTAATGAGAAACAACAACTTTCATGTTTAGATAAGTTAAGAAAGCACTTTTTCATTGAAATTTTTTCATTTGCTTGATTTGTGTGAATTCCCCAACAATTCACTAACAATATGACGATCTCAAGTTCAAGCACTAGATGCTATATTTGATGTATTAAAAATAGTTTAACAATTATGATTTAAAAATACTAAATTCGCCACTATAAATGTTGGATCTTAGCATCCAAGATGCAACTATAATTACTCCTCTTTTTTTTTTTTTATGATTTCATTTGAAAGATTATTATTATTTTTTGCTGAATTTATATCACTAGATAGAGTAGACATTTTATTATTAATAACAAATACGATGAATGTCAATCCTGATGAGGTGACATATTATTTCTCATGCCTCGTGCGAATTACGGTGAGAAAGGGCAGATTTGGAAGTGTAACAAAGATCTTGAAAGGAAACCAACCACAAACTGCACAAGAGCACATGGCACAGTAATAGGTGAGAGCAATAGAAGCATCATCACTTTTGTTGGCCTTCCACCATGTCTGGCTAATTGATCATTGGCTACACTAGAAATTTTTAGTCCCATTGAAATAGGATAAAATTCCAAAATCCAAATCACCAAACAACAAACCAAAAAAAGTTAAAATTTGAACATATCATCATCATCATTACCTTCATCACTACTTCAATCCCCCCACACTTAAAAATTCCAAACAATTCCCTCTTCTTTCAACTTTCTTTTCTTCTACTCCTTCCACTTCCACTTCCACTTCCCCCCTTTTTTGTATAACCTTTTCTTCTACTCCTTCCACTTCCACTTCCCCCCTTTTTTGTATAACCTTTTCTTCTTGCTCCCTCTTGTGTTATGTCTCAACTTCCCTTTACTCAACACTCTCACCTAAAATCTCAATCTCTCTCTTTTTCTTTCTACTTCTCTTTCTCTCTCACCATCCCAACCTCTGCAAAAGAAAAAAGAGATTGTAGTTATAGTACTACTCAAAATTGGTATAATATATACACACATAACACACAAAAACATCATGTGCCTTCAATAACATTATCATGGTTCGTTTGTTTCAGACCACTGTAAGAGCAAATTTTGAAATAGCAACAGAAAACGACAAAACAAGTTAGAAATATTTGTGACAATGAGTATGAGGATTTGCAGGAGTTTTTATATATTCATCCAACTTTATTGTCTTCTTATCTTTTCAGGTAACAATCTTTATCTTCTTATAATAATGGCTGCATAAGTTTGTTTTGTAACTCTATGATGCTATTTTCTTAAATACTTTTTTGGGGATTTTAATTTAATATTTCTTTGGTTTAAGTATCATAAAAGAACATTCATGTCTAATTTTTTTCTGTTTTAGCCATAATTCTTGAATCCATAGAAGAATTTTGCGAAGTTTCAATGTAAATTACCTGTTTGAATTTATCATCTAAAATAGGAGTATTAAACTTTCCCCTTTTGAAAAGGACAATGATCATTCATTTCATCTTTTTGACTCTCCCATCCATCTTTTTCCTTTGCTCATTATGTCCCCAACGAGCTTTATTTCATTCAAACACCAGAGATTTAATGTCTGTTCCTTCATATTTTGAATGTCTATAGGGGTCCCTTTTTTCCATTGTCAAATCAAATTCTTTGGGACGACAATTTTCACATTAGGAGGTAAACTGCTTCTTAGGGATTCGATTTTGTTTAAGAATTACATATTCCAATAATATTTCTGGGTTTTGATCAAGCAAAAGCATAAAGGGTAGAAAGTAGTCATAATTACATGAACCGAAATTTCATTCCAATTGGTAAAAGTTAAATTGGATGTTGCTTTCAATACAGGTAAGGAATATTACTTGTCAATAGTACAATTATCTAATCAAATTCACGCTCACCACCTTGCTAACGTGGGATACTTTGTATACCGACCTATCTATTTTAATAGTACAATTATTGTTTTTTTTGTAAATTTGCAGGTTCAAATGCTACTACACATACACACAATTCCAAGTCCATTTCCAGCAGCCGAAAGGACATAACAACTCCAATAACAACAGTTCCAACTGGAACTCCTCTCACTACTTCTCCCACTACAACTACTCCAGTACTGAATCCAACAATCTCGGATCCTGATTCGACCTCTAACGCCCCTGCCAATCCGGTAATGACACCATCCATTACCAATTCCCCTACATATTCATCAGGCTCAGGCAGCTGGTGCGTCGCTAGCCAAGCAGCCTCATTAACGACACTGCAGGTCGCTTTAGACTATGCTTGTGGATATGGTGGTGCTGATTGCTCTGCCATTCAGACTGGTGGCACTTGCTACAACCCTAATACACTCCGCGCTCACGCTTCCTTTGCATTCAATAGTTACTATCAGAAAAATCCAATTCCTAGTAGTTGCAATTTTGCTGGTGCTGCTGTTACTACAAACACTGATCCTAGTAAGCTAAAAATTCCTGTTAGTCCTGTTACCCAATCGAAAAATTCACTCTGTTACATGTTATTAATCCTAATTTTCTCCTTAAATCTGCTGTATACAGGTAGTGGCTCATGTCAATATCCATCAACAAGGTGAATACAGTTTGTAATTTTTTTAAAAATTAACATTGTTTCGTGTAATACACTTTCTGATTAATCTTGTGAATTGCAGCACAAGTGCATCCATTTTGAATACGACAAATTCAAGTGGTTCAACAGTATTTGGCGCTGGGCCTATTACGCCTACTACTTCAGCAGCTGTCTCTCCAAATATCTTCTTGAATTATTACAACCACATTTTAATTTATCTCGTGATACTGCTAGCAGACTATCGTAACATCCTCTGAAGCCTATTTTTTTTTGTTGGCAATTGTGGAGTACAACATAATGTCCTGGATATACAAGATTGAGTTGAACAGAAATGGTGTGATCAGTGATATCAAATTGGTAACAAGTTGTTGTTTTTTTTCAAATCAATTTGCTGAAATGACACGTTGCTGTAAATGAAGAAAGTGAGGAATATGTTGCTGGATTTGTAGTGTTGCTACTTTGCTTGCTAGAAACTAAGGTTTCTTATAAGTTTTGTAAAATTAAGCATATAGAACTAAATAGTTATGTGGATAAAAGAACATGATACACATTGCTTTTTGTTTTGCTAAATCCTACAAGTTGAGAGGAGAAAGGTGGAGTCAGAATTTTCGTTCAGAGAGTTCAAAAATATGATGAAGTGAATATATGAAGATGTCAAATGGATTCAACATCTCTGTTGTATATATACGTAAAAAATAATAATTTTAAATGCACTAATATTTTTAGGCTGGTTTAGACAACAGAATCTAACTTGGGAATTGTGGTGAAAAGAAAGAAGTTTCCACTGACAGATTCTGAATGAGAGTTGCAATCTTCCTTTGCATATTGCGCCCTGATAAAATCAAAGTAAAAGAACTGTAAAGGGGTTAACAAAAGCAAAAGGGAGAAAGAAAGCAGAACTTAAATGATTTGTGCTTCAAATTTGAGCTTATTTAGAGTATATTTAAGTTTCACTAGAGAAAATTTGTCGATAGGACTTGTTCAAATTACAATGTCAGTAGTAGTTGTAACGCTATATCAGCAAGGCAAACAACTTTTCTCGATAGGAATTTTGTTCCAAAGTTTGCAAAGGTGGGGCAAGATTTGCGTATATCCTGTACTTCCTAGTTCCTCATTAAACGTGATTTTGCTCATACTTTTCTAGAGAAAAGATCCAAATCTGCTCTTTATCTAATGAATTTTCTTTAACTATTGTCATTTGTTAGAAGTTCCTAATAAAAACACCGTCTATGTTAATGTTTTGCACTTCGACTCCAACTCAACATATCAATTGTGGAAAGGATAAATTGGTCTCTTTACGTAGTCTTTGAAAACGGGTCATTTCTTAAGTTAACTTTTCGGATTGAATTAGATTAAGTATTCATTTTCTTTACTCTGCGTACACTTTATCCTTCCCAGATCTCACGTTGTGGGATTTCACTGGGTTGTTGTTGTTATTCATTTTCTTTACTTTCACGCCCTCCCTTTCTCCCTCTCCTCAAACTCTTGGTTTGGAGGTCCTTTTGCAATGGTATTTTGCTTCAAAACTGTGAGAAGGTATAACTTCTTAGACCGAACTTTATAAATTAACCTCCGTAAGAATTTCATGAGATGTTTGTATTTTGATCGCCCTATTTAAGTAATACTCCTTTCATTTTTTATTTTTTTTGCACGAGTACTCAAATATTAGACAACTTTCAGGCGAAAAAAATATACTTTTTTCGCTTCAGTATTCAGACACGTGACTAAAACTTTAATCAATTTTAATATGTGTTTCAATCATGTATGACAACGTAAACATATATGAAAAAATTGAAAATTAAATTAGTTTTTATATTGACAAATTGATGATTGAAATTTGTTTTTTATTATACATGGAACTTATATTTCAAATTTGAGTTTATTTGAATTAAATTTAGTGCTTAAATTTTTAAAAAAATAAATAGATGGCGACAACAAAAGCGGATATTTGTGCACTTCCTGCCTTTTACCTACCGTAAAGCAAAGCCCAACAAAAGAAGAGCAAGCCCATGATCTGGTGGATGGCCAGAGCCCACAGATAGTAGTTCTTGTGCATATAAAGATTGGGACGGACAGCATCACAAATTCCATTACCATCTCATACCACAACTCTATTCATAAATGAGTATAAAATGCTAAACATCATAAGTTTTGAAAGTAGGAAAAATTACGTATATACATGTATATTTGCTACCAGATACACTAAAATAAGGAGAGAGACGAGCAAGATTTGTTATGTATCTCAGATACATGCGAATAACACTAGATACATACTAAATACATGTATCTGTATGTATCTGGTGTAATTCGTATATATCTAGAATAATAGATACATAAGAGAGTGGCGAGCGCGATGGGAAAGCGGCGAGGCAAGAGGGATTTGTTGTGTAACCCAGATACATGCGAATTCTCTTGGATACAATATATTTTGAATAAATAACACCTAATTTTGATCCCTATGTATCCCGAGATACATGTATTTGAACACGCCAAAATCTGATAAGATGCATATTGCAAACTATGGTGTATCTAAGTAATTAGCTCTTAAACTAGTTGGATTTATGTAAGTTTCCCTTAAAAATAATTAGTACTTAATAATAAGAGTAAAAAAAGTATAACATTCCCGTAATTATGTGTGCTCGCACCTCTAGGCATGGGCAGGGCACCGGCGTCTGCGGGAAGTTCATCTCAAACTCGCTTGAGAGAAAGTTATACTATTTATATAAAGTGTATTTCTTAAATTTTTCGTGTATTTATTTTTCAATTCGATTTTTGTTAACGAAACTTTTTGATTCCCCCCGGCTGGAGCGAGAGTGTAGGATTTTCAAATAATATTTGATTCATATTTGTAATATATTATTATTCATCGTCTGTTCTATTTTGGGTGTATTTGATTCAAATTTTGGCTGGATGACTTGTTGTACTTAATGTTGACGTTAGAGCTTCGTGCTAATTGATAATACGAAATGTGAAATTGCATAAAGATAGAAATAAAATTTGTATACACATAATTTTTAAAATTTATTTTTAAAATTACGTCGAGTATATGTTTTATCTGAAATTAATTATTCAGCACATGCAGCCAGTAACGATAAAGATACGTACACTTAATTTCCTACATGTGAAAATCTTTAATTATATATCAGTAGTCTTCATCTACCTAAATTTCAACAGAATATAGATAATTACATATTGAATGAAAAGATACTTTTGACAAGATTATGTTCATAATTTGTCTAATATTTAACACGTTAGTTTTTAGAAAAGTCAAGATCTTCACTCTAAAATCCCAATATCATGAATTGAGGAATTGACCTAAATAGTTTTCTATCAAACTGCTTAAACTAATTAACACAATATGTGAATGCATAATATATGTATAATCCATATATCTTATGTGTATAATCATGTATAGCCAGAATACTCTATTTATATTTGCTAGAAAAAGTAAAAAGAAAATCCAGTAAACTAGTTTTGTAAAGACTTATAATAAAATTAGACGTCACATAAAATCATAACATCCAAATCACTTGTTAAAATTGTCAATATATATGGTAAATAATTTATACCCACAAACTTAAAAATAAATAAATATTCAAAGTCTTAAAACTTGGGTTCTTGATGAGTTTATTTTGGTTTAGATCAATTAGTGGTTTAATGTGCTTAGAGAATATACTTAGGCTTAGAATCATAATAAAATTTATTATTTTTATTCATACCTGACAAATAAACATCTAACATTACAATCTTATTGAAATGGGCAGCATTAGATATTCGATTCTTCTAATGTTTGATTTCATTAATTCGATAACCAAAAACTGAACATAGCTACAAATATCAACTTTTAAAGTTTGATTCGATATGAAAAAAATCAAAACTTTAATACAATAAATTCTAATTCAATAATTTTATTTTCGATGATATTGATATAAATCCACTCATACACTGCAGCGCCAATAAATACTCTGGAGTCTGGACCTTCAAATAAATGACTTTTAAGTCAAATTAATTTGAGCCAAATAACTGTGGAATCAAAAGTCAGTTGTCTTTCGTTCCAAATATACTCTTACTCCCCCATAAACGTTTTAAAAAGTTTGAGGGAAATTCTTTTTGGAGATATAAAGAGAGAAAGTTACGATAGCTAGTTAAATAACTTCCATACATAATGTTATAAAATGGGGTAATTTTCTAATGATATGATAATATTGTAAATGACATTTATTTTCGATCGAAGAAAATATAATATACTCTCTCCGAACTATCCATTTCTAAATATCGTTTTATTAAGGTCACACATAAATGTTCAAAAATAAAAAGGAATATTATTACTCCATCAATTAAATAAGTGAATACAAAGAGGAAAAAATATACGTACATGCCACTAATTGCGTAATAAACATATACTCACATTTATATATGTCCTACTAAATAAAGTGAAAATAACAAACAAACAAAAAAGCTAATCCTATATACTCCATAATTAAATTAATTAGGGTTATTTATTCTTGAATTTTGATCTTCAACTACCCCTTCATTACCAGCAAGCATTAAATATTTGTCCTTTCTTGTAAGATTAGTACACTCAAAACCCAATGCAGCACCTAATTGTCTTTGTATGTAATTAGCTACTTCATGGCTTGATTTTCCACCAGCACAAGTCAATTCTTTTGGTAATTTGCCTAAAATTTCAACAGTGTAACAAGGCCTTGGATTCATCAAGAAGAAGATTGGGTCCAAACATTTAAGCCCACTAGCAGTAGTCCCATAAAACATGCTAACATTTGTGTTCATAGCCACTGGTACAATCTCATCGGCTAATTCTGCAAATAATGAACTGAACCTTAATAGATATGGCTCCCTACATGTGGTCCCTTCTGGACATACCACTAAGTCACCTATAAGAAAAAATAGAAATAGGAATTAGTTATCACTTTTTAAAAAAATGTTCAGCCAAAATACTTTCACATAGAATTCGTCACTTACCTTCACTAAGCAATCTTTGCATGGCCTGTCCATCTTTACTTCTTGATCTTGTCAATCTCACAGTTTTTATAGGAGCAAGAATTTCAGACATTTTGCTTAAGCTATAGGTGACTGCTGTTAAAGGTTTACCCAAAGATGTGCTAAGGAAAACAGGATCCAAAAGTGTCCTATGAGTGCAAACATATAAAACTCCTTTGCCATTTTTTGATCTTGGAGGATCAGTACCTTTTACTCTAAGCCTTATACCACTTAATTTGCCCAAGAAAACAGCTATTTTGTAAGGCAAACATATGCCAATTAAGATTCTAAAAATGGCTAGTAGAATTCCAATTGGTAGCCACATAAACATGGCTAATGTTGCAAGAGGTGTAGGTAGAAATGCTAGCCTTCCATCATGAAAAACTAATGGCTTTGGGTATTCCTCCCTTGGCAATATTGAAGAACTTGTAGTAGTATTGGCCTTTTCATCTTCTTTGTTCACCACATAAGCTTCCTGTTCAAATTAAATTGCATATTAGTAAAAATATATACATTATTGTCTTCTTCATATCAGAAGCGAAAGCAGAATAAAATGATTTCAACTTTATGTTCTGTATTTAGAATGATAACTTTAAGTGATAATGTTTGAAAATTTCATAAACTTGTTAACGCTAATACATTGTTGGAGCAAAAGCTATTGGATTCGACTGAATATTCACACATAAAATAGAAAGAAGGGAGTAATAATAACAAGGACTTGCCATGTCAAATGAATGATTAAGTTTTGATGTTTACAAAGTTGTGTAACAAAATGTTGATGAATTTAACTTCATTTTTTATTTTATTTTTGCATACTAAATACTCAAATAACTAAATGCCGACAATCATATGCCTTGAAAGTGTCAAGTCACTACAACAGTACTAAATAAACATCTGAATAATAAAATGGGACCAGATTTAGTTGAAGGTCTTTTTCATTAACATAAATTTTCTTAAATACATGGCAAAGGACTACAACTGTAATTAATTATTGAATGACTGGACATATGAAATGTGAAGTGGATTGGATCATCCATACTTTCTCTGTCTCATCCAGTATTGTCGGAGGTTGACTGGGGCACATAATTAAAAGAATAGGGACATTTGTACATTTCTACAGAGATGAAGGGAGAGTATCAACTACTAATAAATTTAGAATTTATCTTAAAAGTCTATTGAATATGTACAAATTAACACTTTAAGAAAATTAGAATTTTAAAAACTCATAAAGTGAGTCCTATGAATATGTACATATTATTAATTTAGAACTAATGTAGTTATCATAGAAATTTCATTAAACTTGAATAAATTTTTATTTGTGAATTAAGTAACCAAAACAATCCATGAATTCAATAGCACGTTAGAACATGTAAACTTCAAGTTCAAATTTTAGTTCTACCTATGCATATCAAATATACCCATAAAACATAATCTATTCATATTATTATATTTCTATGATTTCAATAGCATGTTAGAATACACAAACTTCAAATTCAAATTTTAATTCTGCCTATGTATATAAATATACCCTTAAAACTTATAATCTATTCATATCATTATATTTCTATGATTATGATATCATATTATTAAGAATAAAACGAGAATTTTAAAAGCATATAAAATATGTCCTTTTTTAAAAAGATTAAAAAAAGAAAAGAAAGTCACACATACATGTAAGAAGGAAGGAACGAGATAGAAATTGTGATGGAACGATAAGTAGTCATGTGTATGAAATCAGCAAATGGTAGGGAGGTTTCACCCCTCAAACTAGAACAGTCTTACTCATACCTCAAAACGAGTACCAAACACCGAATTAAAAACTAAAAAAAGAAGAGAGGGAGCACTAATAGCATACCTTGCAGAGGGAGAGAAATAGATGATCATGAAGAGTTGAATTTCCAATACCAATATCTGGTTTCTTTTCACCAAGAAGTTCCTTCAATGCTCTATGCTTAATTAATATCCCAGAAGATGACAAAAATCCACTAAAATAATTCCCAACACTATGTAATTCAGTCCCTTTAACACAATCAACACTCAAATACTCTTTCAAAAAACCTTCCACCATAACTCTAGGCACACTAGTAAATACCATTCTTGTCCCTGCTGACTTCATCACTTGATAAACATGTACATTCAAATTTTCAAGAAAAAACTTAGGTAAAACAGCTCTACCAACACATTCAACATCCTTAATTTTCATCCCACAGAAAGTTATAAACACCATAACTCTCAATTTAGCTTCGAAATCAAGAACCAATAACAGGGGACTTGACAGAAGTAAAAACAGAGCTCTTAATATACTGCCACCTTCAAAGGCAATTAACATGAAATAAGGGAAAAAAGATTCAGATCTAAGTAATGTATACTGAACATCGCATGCAAATGTTTCTGATTTTCTTGAATGTAGATTGTTACATTTGGAGATATTGGGGTAAAGAGGAGTTTGATGAGATGATCTAAAAGATGAATTCTTGAAAAAAAATCCGGAATTTTGAACTTTCATTGCTGCTTTGTAAAATGAATTTGCTAAAAGTTTGTACAGAAACCATTCTGCTAGTTTTAGTAAAACCATTGGAAAACCCATATTTTTTACTGGAAGTGTCATTTGAGAATTTGGAATTTTTATGGAGAGAAAAGTTGAAAGGGATGATGAAAATTGGAACAGAGGAATAGGGAATTTATAGTGGAAAGAATAGAAGTGGAAATGGAACGTTTGCATTTAATTGCCGCCCAAATTAAAATATTTGTTACTTTCTTTGTTCTTTCGTGTTTTTTTTTTAATAATATTTTGTGAGAATTTTTTTGTTTTAAGAAAAAAATAATTGGTTTTTCTATACCTAGGTGATTTTGGTTAGCAACATTTGGTAGGTTAGAGTGTTGGTGACCGTCTACCTAGTTTCTGTTTTTGTTTGAAAATAGTATTATTTTAGAGGGCCTTTTGCTTCTTTTTGGAAAACAGAACTTCCCACTTTTGTCTACCCTAAATCACGCTTGATTTTTTTTTTTTTACACTAAATAATATTAGTTTATAATAATTTGTTAAATGAGAATTAGTATTAACTAACTATGGTACTAGAAGTGGATCCGATTTGGCTCTCAGAAAACCGGACTGTTGTGCGGTGGAAATACATTTCATAAAAAAATGACAAGGGTTGAGATTTGGACAGTTGTCTCTCTTTGAGTTAATTTTTGGAATGTAAAAAATATAATTCGAGTCTGTTGAATCCGGTATGATGCCTCTAAAGATAAGATTATGTGATGAGGCTGTATATATACTCATGTTCTTGAATGTCAAGCTCTGAATTAATCAGTAAAACCTCAAATAAAAAGAAAAGAGTGGATCCAAGCATGACAAGGTGTTGATGAGATGATTAATTAATTATGTATGTAACTTAAACGCATGTGATATGAGGTAAACATCAAATAACATATCCTTTTTCCGTTTCCACCTTTCTTGTTTGACTTTTCTTTGCATAAAAATTATACATGAATAGGTCGTTTATTGAAGTGTGTGCAACAGTATACTCTTTTTGGGGGCCTACAATTACCAATGTCCAGATAAACCATAAATAGAAAAGACCATCATCAATGCCCATATCAGAAGAAAAACAATTAATTAAGAGACTTTCGTGATCAATACAGTTAGATAATCTATGATCTAATGTCAATTGTTTGACCATTTTGAACTTTTCCTTCTTTCTTTTTTTTCTACTTAAAGATGACACGTCTATTAACACGCCATGCAGTTAAACTACAACCATGAACTACCCCATCGTTGACTTTGTTACTGCTGTATTAATTAATTAATTAAATTGTAAACAAAAATATGTAAAAAAAATAGTTTTTTTCCCCCTTTAATTTTTAGTTGGATGCATTGAATTAATGGAAGTGTGTTTTAATTGTGAATATTGAACGATATCTGCCAGTGTATCATGATAAGTATATAGTTATCACCATGCATGTGACTGCAGCTTCAGTAAGGAATAATCTACGAATAGAATATATTTACATCTATAATTCAATCAACATCTTCTGTATCATGACGCAAGCTTCAATGGCCTCGAACTTTTAATTCTAGGCCATTCCCCGCGCTGCGTAGCAGAAATGTGATTATCTAAAGAAAATTCTCTTTTTATAGTAGATATCAAAATATGGATGGAATATAATAAATACAGTCATTTTAAGATTTCCTATATAATGAGGCATGTAAGAGAGACACTACAAAGATGTTTTGATCAGAGGGATAGAGAGTTTCGACCCTCGAAAATCATTGTAGCGCTACAGGATGATGAGAGGGGGCATTCCTTGTAGAAATTCCAGCATTCCTTGTGGAAATTTCATGCCTTTCTTTTGGATCTTGTATCAAGATTGAGAGTCAATTTTGAGTCCTTCGTACAATTACAAGTTGATGGTCAATTAGGTTCGAGTTTAAAATTCTATCACAATCTATTTGATTTATGAGAAAATTACGCGGATAAGCAAATATATACTAGTTAATTAGCCAGCATAACTATAGTTTGAATTAGTTATGACTCGCGGTAAACATTTAGTTGTAATTACAATTTGAATTTTCTATAATTCGCGCGATTATACAGTTGAGTTTTGTATAATTCGAGCAATTTATACAAATGTTGTAGGCGAATCGAATTGTATAGCGAAATATACAAACAGTACAAATTGTATAGAAAATTATACAAACGTTGTGCATAAATTGTACAGTGAAATATACAAACGTTATACAAAAACTGTGAATTGTATAGCGAATTATATAAGCGTATACAAATGTTGCGCAAATTATACAAATATTGCTATAACTATAGCTACGAATTGTAATTAACAAACTATAACTATGAAGCATAATTAAGATATTTTTGAGTGGCTATATGCGAAAATTCTCCATGATTTATTGAGTTTATTATTTTATGACGAGGTCATTAAACTATATATTGAAAAAACAGTGAATAAAGTCATTTTTTTCTTTTTACAAAAAAAAAAATTACTTGTATTTTGTTGTTTCACTTTAAAAAATCACGGAAACCAAAAATGTAATTATATACTCTGAATACATCAACTTTTAAATGACGTGACACTTGATTTTCTTAAGTCCTAAAATAGAAAATATTAAACCAAAAACCTCCTATCTGATCCAATACCTCCCCTCTAAAATATCTTTATATGCTAACAAATGCCGAAAAGCAGTCAATAATTTTATTTTTAAAATGACATTTATTTTAGGACGGAGAAAATACTTATTTAATGGTTAATTTAAGATATATATAAAATTTGAATTAAATCTATTAAATTTAGATGAATTCATAAAATACGCACTTGCATCCGCCCCTAAAATTCATCTTCGTATTTAATTAGGCCACCATTAAAGAGAACAATGTGTTTGTTGAGATCTTAAGGTGCATTTAATTAAAATATTTTGAGACTGATGGATTTGCAAGTTTCCAAGACGATTGTATTGTCCAACTTGGGTAATTTTGTCAGACAGAAACTTGAACTTCATGTTACTGTATATAATTAATCTTGAATTAGATTGTGTGACTTGCACACTTCAAATTTAGGGCAGGGGCAGATATATAGTATATGTATGGATTTATTCCAATTTAATAACTTTAATTTAGAATATGTATATGCATTAAAAAAAAATGGAAAGTTACGGGATATATATCATCCAGTCAACTAGTTTATTAATATGGTCGAAATATACATAACATATATATAGTATGTTATAGTATATGTATACACAACCTATATATTTTATAAACTAATTGATCGATGTATTTAAGGTCTTAATTATTCTGAAAATACGCATTAAATGAGTACAAATAACTTATTTCAAATTTAACAGATCAAATGAATTGGGGTAGAATTTGGAACGCGCCCAAACTTGTTAAGTTCAAATTTTAGGATGTGGATTGGGACATTGGGGTTGGTGGGGTGGGGGTGGGGGGCGACATGTAACTTAGCTTGGATATATTCTTGATTAATAAAGTAGTTAGGATAATGCAATTCCTGTTAAAGGTTTGGTGAGATTTCAATCATTTGTTTTGGATGTTTGATTTTTTTTTATCTTTGCATAAGATTTGTATGTATTCTAAGAAAGTTTGAATAGTCTGTCCACACCATACTCATTTTCTATTTATTTCTAATGATTTCCATAACATGCATATATCTGCAGTAGTAATAAAACTATAGGAACATTAATGTTATAATATACGTTTTATGCAATTCGGTAACATGCCCAAATATTGTGACGCATTAATTTTTTAGTTCATTTTTGTGATAATACATGAGAAGTTAATAAAGTGTGTGGTTAATTATTACAACAAAAATGTTATGACAAGGTTTGAATTTGAATAATACTCATACGTTTGTCATGATATTTCATAGTTGGTGTATCATGGCAAGAGTAAATTTATGTCAATGTATTAGTTACTTCCTCCCTCTCAAATTAATTGTCGTTTTAGTAATAAAAAAAATGTTATAATAATTCTCTGTCTATGCAAAAACGGAAGCTATCAAATCAAATAGATCGAAAGAAGAAAAATCGAATTATACCACAAATTTAATTAGGTTTAAGAGAAAAGAATTATTGGTGAGACTATAATAACGTTTTGAAATCTTAGTAGCTGCATTTTTCGTAGGATGAAGTTGCTGCAATTTCCTTTCAAGTAAAATTGAATGGACTGAGCGATATATAGCTCAATCAAACAAAAACTAAAGGTTATAACGGAATTTTAGACCATTTAAAATTATTATTTTTTATTTTGAATCATTTTTACGAGAGATCTTTATTTCTACTTATAAAATATCTGAATTTTAAAAAAAATGTGTATATTTAATTTGTAAGTGGCAAGTCATCTCATTTCCTCGTTAGTTAATTAGTTCGAGGGGAAGTTAGAAAATAATATTTTGGTCTTTTAATTATAATTAAATTTTAATTTTGATTCTTATTATATATGACTTAGCATATCAAATTTTCAGTTAATTAAATATGTGCTTTTGGTCTATTTTATTTTTTATTTTTGTGATATATGACTTCCCATCACAACGATATGTTTGAATTTATCTGAAAATTTATTGTAGTTCAAATGATTGTAAAATCATTCATATTTTATCTACAACTTTGCTTTACCTTATTATCATTCATTATTCACGAGTGGATATATTACAAGAGTTAAAAAAGGGAAAAGGACAAAATACGTAGGTCCATTTGTATCATTAAAGTGATATTGACTATATATATATATTGGATGCATTTAAAATAGAGAGTAAAATTAAAGAACCGTGTTGGTCCAAAGAGCCCAATTACTGCAATACTCGTTTTTGGCTCCTACGTACAAACCTAGAAACTACGATAAATAATGTTATTTGCATTTTTGCGTCTATTTTGGTGCTGGACTTTAATTTTTTTTCTCTCAAGGTAAATAGCTTTTCCAGAGGAGGCGCCACACTTTTTACAGAACTTATATGTCCTGTTAAGAATAAATTTAATTGCTAAGAGCAAAATTAAAGATTATCTTATCTAAAAGACAAAAATTAAAGATCACTCCACTTAAAAACAAGCCGTATAATTAAATAATAAGCAATCATATGTATAAAAGGCAAATTAAAAATATAAACTTTAAAGACAACGACCTAAAGTTCTTATAACTAGATTCAAATTGTAAATTATACATCTTTTGCGAATTTCTTAAAACATATATAAGGGCTAAATAAAAATTATTGAATTCAGCTGATATGAATGGAGCTAGAGCTTCTTCAATTTATTCAACAAAAGTCAATAACTTTAATTCAAATCATATATTTATGTTTAAAATACAACTTAATATACATATAAATAATTTATCAGAACTCATAAATTTTACGTGGTGAATCTCCCAAATAGAAGTGTGTGAACAACTGGATATATTAAAGAGGAAAGGGAAACAAACATATAGAATGCTACTAGAATTTAAAAGAAACTCAGTTGACTAGATCTTTCTTTTTTGTATTCTTCTATATTGTCATACACTTGCATTTAATGTTCGTTAGTTCATTAACATGATGCATTGCTACTAGACTTGTACACTTGTTTCTTTAAATGTCTTTTTTTGAGGAAATTTATGTGTGTGTGACCATTTTTTTTATAATAATAATAATAAGTTGTGGACACGATTGTGGTGATATTCATAGTTTTGAACTCACAAAAAAGAAAGTCTATTTCCATTATGGTTGTGATATGGTAGAACCGACCAATACCATGCATGCTATACTGTTTTCCATGTCCATTTTGGAAGTTAAATTAGTAGGCCATCTTTATAATAATATAATGAGTTATATATCCACTTGAAATAATTCCATGCATGTATGAGCATGGAAAAAATTGTAAACAATTTAACAGGTAGAATGAAGATAGTATTGTAGGGCTAAAATGGTCCGAGAATATTCTAAATATGGAGTGAAAACACCAAACGTTAACTCTCACGATTTTCCCTACAAGACCTCACACCGAGTATCCAACTGTGCCTTATAAGTATACGTAGGTCATTTTCTCTTTTCCGCTACTAATGTGGAATTTCATTCGCACATCCAACAAATGATATCAAGTTTAGCCCGATTAGAAAAAAATTGTGAATAATTGAACAACACATGTTTCAACGTCCATTTTGGGAGTTAAATTGGTAGGCCATGTTTAAAGTGAGTTATCCACTTGTTAGCATATGCATGACGACCATAAATAAAATTATGAACATATTACTTGAAACAACACGAGCAAGATTTTTCATCCGTCAAAAAAGTGTGATCAACAATTATAACAAGAGAAGTAGGATGAAGATAATATCAGATTTCGCCCGTCCGCCAAATTTGGTAGAAGAGAATTATAGTAGAATAAAACATAATATATCAAATTTAGCCTATTCATCGAAACTTTTAAACAATTTAACAAGATATATAGAATGAAGATAGTATTAAATTTCAACCATCCAAAAACTTATATACCCATCAAGATTTGTGGATAATTTTAAGGAAAAATTATACGGATAAGCAAACATATACTAGTTAGTTAGCTAACATAGTTATAGTTTAAATTAATTACGGCTTGCGACAAACATCTAGTTGTAATTACAATTTGAGTTTTGTATAATTAGCGCAATTATATAAATGTTGTGCGCGAATACAATTGAGTTTTGTATAATTTGCTCAATTTATACAAACATTATACGCGAATCGAATTGTATAGTGAAATATACAAATACTACAAATTGTATAGCGAATTATACAAACGTTGGGCATGAATTGTATAGTAAAATATACAAAGACTATATAAAAATAGCGAATTATACAAACGTATACAAATATTGCGCGAATTATACAAACACTGCTATAATTATAGCTACGAATTATAATTAGCAAACTATAGCTATGAAGCATAATTAAAATATTTTTAAGTGACTATATACAAAAATTTTCTATAATTTAATAAGATAGATATCATAATAATTTAATATGATAGGTATCATGAAGATAGTATCAAGTTGTGATCGTTTGGCATCTGGCAAAATTAGTGAGCAATTGAATACATGCAAGAAGATTTGCCCGTCCAATAAAAATAATGTGAACAATTCAACTAAATAAATAGAATAAATTACATAGTATTAAATTGTGACTGTCAATTAAACAATTGAACCCTCCATACAAGATTCGTCATGCACTTGCTTTTAATGTTCGTTAGTTCATGAAGATGATTCATTGGTACTAGACTTATACACTTGTTTCTTTAAATGTCGTTTTTGAGGATATCTTTGTATAAATATTTTTTTTTCAAATATCCAAGTCTATTTTCCATTATGGTTGTGATATGGTAGAACCGACCATGCAATACTGTTTTCCATGATCCATTTTTGGAAGTTAAAATGGTAGGCCATCTTGATTATCAACTTTATCAAGTGTGTGCGATGCAGCGAAGCTAGAAATTTTATTGAAGAGTGTCAAAATATAAAAAATAGATGCATGTAAAAACTAAGTGAAGTCAACCTATAGTATTAATCAATCAGTTAGATTATTTCATCGAATATAATTCTAATTTGACGATGGTGTAAATGTTTGCCTGCTTCCCACCTCTTTAAGCTAGTGTAGAAATATTTTACTTTTTATACATACCCAACTCAAAGGTCATGACTAATTCAAATCCCATTCACACACAAAATCCAATAATTTGTGCAAATTATGGATAAAACTTTTCTTCTTTCCCTATACAAGGTCGACAGGGAGAAAGTCCTCCTGGGACATCAATTTTATTAGATGTCACAAAAGCTACACAGTTCAATTTGGCAACTAGCATCATATTCTTTCTGTCTTAATTTAATAAGTGTTTTAATTTAATGAGTGCAAAAAAAAAAAATTAAAAAAAATATTTTTGTAGTCTTAAATGTGTGTAGCCTTTTAAATTCTTGTGATGTTAAACTTGTCAGGTAGAATGTTAAAATTAGAAAACTTACTAAATACAAAAAAATATAATTTTTTTAGACCAATCAAAGAAAAAAAATAATCAAGACATTTGAATTAGGACCGACAAATTATAATTAAAGTACCGTTTGATATGCTAAGGAAATCCATTTTGTCAAAGGGACGAGCTGGACTAGTTCAAAAAGGAAATGATTGGAGTATATAGATTGACTTTAAATAAGAGGTGAATGATTATTATCCAAAATATCAACCATAATTAAAAACTGGCTGTATTTGTGGTAACGTATTAATTTTCAAAACTTTACATTATTGTATCAAAGAAGGTGAGAAAGGGCTTGAAGAGATTAACAATTACTCCCTTCGTTTCAATTTATTATATGGTGATGTTTAATTGGACAATTGTATTTTTATTTTTTTTAAAAAAAAGTAATATCTTTTGAAACTTATGAATTATGATTTTTGATATTTGTTAACTATCAATTATTTTATTAAAATGAAAAAAAGTATCAATTGAGTAATCATATGAGAAATCAACTCTAAAGTAATGTTATGCATAGGTAGTAGATTGTGTGGCCATGACCATCTCATTTAAAAGTTTAAGTCGCTAGAGAACGCATATTTTTATTATTTAATTGTATATCAATGTCCCTAAGATAGAAATCATCGAAACAAAAAAGTCAATTTCCATAATCGTTGTGATATGGTACTTGCAACGACCATGACCTTTTGTTTTCCATGATTCATTTTTGGAAATTAAATACCATATGCCATCTTTATAATGAACTTGTTATCCACTTGTAATGATAGCTCTCCTTCCATGTACGATTATTTTCTCCTAAAACAGAAAATGATATACCCTTATCGGAATATATAGAAATATTTCAACAATCGATGCAGAAAAGAGGGGAGAGAGATTTTAAAAATTTGATGAAAAAATCTTAGGTCGACATGGGAGAGTCCCACAAGGGACATCAAATTTAATATATGAGATGTCACAAAAACTATAAAGTTCAACTTGGCAAGTTAGCAGCATACGTAATTATGAGAGTTGTGCCACATTACATATTTACATAGATGTTGTACTTTTACTCAACGATATGATAATTACTTCTGGCGCGCAGTTGGGCAAATACTATTTGTTGTCAAAGGGGACATCAGTCTATTCATGTTATGTTTGACTAGTTCAAACTATAAAGAAATGTTTGGAGTATATAGATGGACTTTAAATAAGAGTACGAATGGTTATTGTCCAAAAGATTAGTTCTTAAGTAGTTTTTTGATTATCTAAAACTCTCTTTATTTAAATAAAGGTAAAATTGGAAGATTTTTATTAAGAAAAAATTATCAAATTACACACTTTATATTTTTATATTTTCAATTATTCCCTATCATTTGTAAAAATTTCAAAAATCCATCTTCTGATACATAGGAATGATGCTGATACATCGCGATTTGATACATAAGTCATTTTCATGATACATTGCTAGTCGATACAAACCAAACACAAAATGTATCAAATCGCGATGTATCAGCGTCATTCGTATCAGAAATCTAGAAAAAAAAAGAGAAAATTCGGATAATTATTTAAAAAGTCAGAATAAATTATAATTGGATTTTTTCACTATAGAATTTAAGTAAAATACCCTTTTATTAATGTTTGCTTGATTATATGAACCACCGGTTATTTTGAAACAAAATGAAATTACTTTGAAGAGAGAACAGATCCCCTTCTTGTTTTAATTAATTTATGTGTCGATTTTTTTATCTATTGGACACTCAATTCAAGAGGAAATTTTGTGGCAAAACTTGTGAATACTTAAATAAGATAAGTGGAATCAAGATAGTCTCAGCCACCAACTTTTAGCTACCCGTCAAAACTTGTGAACAATTGAACAATACATGTAAGATTTGACTACGCAGTAAAACTTGTTAACAGTTTGAAAAGATAAGTAAAATGAAGATAGTATCAAGTTGTGCTACCCAGCAAACTTGTGAATAATTAAGCTAACATATGCAACATTTGTTCATCCGGCTAAACTTTTGGCTATATCAAATAATACCAAGTTTTAGCGAACAATTGAACAAAGAGTAAATATTTCACTCTTCTCATTATGTAATGGTGAGGCTATTTATGCAAAATTTCCTTTAATGGGCCAAAATTTAAAACAGTAACCTTTATTCGTGCAAATCTCACCAAGGGAAGCCTTCTCAGTTTGGTCTTTTTATTTCACCGTCATTGCTAATAGGAGAACATCATATATGGACTCACTGTGGATATGGGCCGCTGGGCTTTCCATTTTTATCTCGTATGGGCCTTTTGGACTTGAGGCCTCGTTGCCTCTTTCGTTTATTCGATATAATATACACATATAGAATATATCATATATATATATATATATATATATATATATATATATATTGGTGGTATATATTAGGTACATGAGTGTTTGGTGAAACTATGGGAATTACGAGGCATAATGGAAAACATGTTTGAAATTAAAAAAGAAAAATATCCACCATCACTTGTCACACTTCAAATCCTGCAAGATTTTAGAAGCCCTACCAAATAGCTTTTGGTGGATGCTTCTCTTTAATTTGTATATATTATTTATGTTAATATTTTTTAGTACATTCAGGTCATTTCAAAAATATCTATAGATGAGTTTCATTAAAACATATTAGATATTTTTTTTTATAATTTTGAAGATACGATGGATTAATCATTATAACAAGTAACGATAATATAATAATTTTAAAATTTCATACATAACTTAAATTGTTTCTATACATAATAATTAGGTAAAAGGATAAAGGAAATATGATTTTCTAATCTTCTTTGTGTTTTTTTACAAGAAAAGGTATTATGCTTTTTGATAGATGTATATATATATATATATATATATATATATATATATATATATATTATTAGCAAGAATCATATTCCAATAGGAGAAAGTAAAATTTGCGGATATAATAAAAAGATGAGTTCAATCTATGTCACAGAATATTGTCAATTTCAAATATGATGAATTAAAGTAAGAAAGTTTTAGTAGGTTAATTATTAATTAAAAGAATTATAAAAATATTATGAAGTAATTTCCTTTACAAGTTAGTCAATGGCTATTTGACTGATTGAATTAGCGTGAAAATTGTGCATAAGAAGTCGCTTTGTTTCATTATAAAAGAAAAAGATGTAGTGCGTGTTTGATAAGAAAGAATTCTTTTAAACATCTTTTAAGAAATGACTTTTCTAGTAGGAATAAAGATTTGCATTACACATTGATGGTTATCTCTTCACCTCAACGTTCCTCCAACATCTTCAGAAGTAGAAGTTAATTTTTGAGTTTATAATTTCTAGATTCTAAAAAGAGAACGTTATTGAATTCTTGACAATTATTGATATAGATATTAAGTTGTTTTGTAATACAAATTTAAAATTTATGATCAAAATTATTGAGATTTGCCAAATCAGTAGTCAACAAAGGTTAGGTCTGTTGGGCCAGTCCAATCCAATTCGTGATTTGATAGGACTAGACTAAAACTTTTGACCAAAATATCTATATATATAAATGAAAAAAATTATAACGTATAACTATTTATATGTATTTAAATTAATCAAATTCCATTTAATTTTCAAAATTAGTCAAATCGTCAAAAAAAGAAAGTATTTTGTTTCGTACGAAACACGCCCAATAAAGAAAGATTGTGTAAGCATTAGAAAATTTAGCTAGTAAAACACGAGGACACCGTAATCCACGCCAAAAAGACATTATTTTTATTATTTTAAATAAACAGCAGACAGTGCCTCTGACTGTGAGAATTTTGCCGGCGTTTTGAGTGTAACTTTGTGGATGGAAAAGAGCACGTTAACGAAGAAGCAAGTGCTTCTCTACTACTGTATTGAAATGGAGGGTCTTGCTCGCAAAATAGCTTCTGATTCTGACTGCATTCACCTACATTCCATTAACTGGAGGTACCAAAAAAATCTCCTTTTTTCTATGGTTTCGTTTCATTTCTATTAAATGGAACCAAAATTGCTATTTCGTTGTCATATTATTCTTGCAATTAGTCTATCGGAAACAAATTCTATCATCCCGACACTTCACTTGTGGTATTATATTGGGTATGTTGTTGTTAGGCTATATGAATCCTCTATATCTGTTCAGCTCTATTTACGTCTCATTTTATTTAAGAGAATCTGGCATTGTTAGTCTATTTTAACAATAGCCGTCAATCTACCTTGAAACTCTTTTATTTGAGGTTGAAATTGGCCAATGTTTGCTAACATAGGTGTAGTTTGTGCGTATGTTTAAGGAGGGAAAGGTAGTTGTTTATTGTTTACAAAGTTAGTTTAAGAATTCAATTCCTGCCTCTACTTAGTTACTGAGACCAAACAAAGATACTATCAATTGGCAATGCGTATGCTTAAGAACTAATCTACCTTGTTTACTGATGGACCTACAAACAATGTTCATACTTGTAAAATAGTTTTTTATTGATTCTTTTTAGGACAAATTTAGCTAACAAATATTTGTGCATGTTCCAGGAGTTTCGACGATGGTTTTCCAAATCTCTTCATAAACAATGCACAGAATATCCGTGGGCAGCATGTTGCTTTTCTGGCATCTTTCAGCTCACCAGCAGTCATCTTTGAACAGCTTTCTGTGATTTTTGCTCTTCCGAGGCTGTTTGTCGCGTCTTTTACGCTTGTATTGCCATTCTTTCCAACGGGATCCTTTGAACGGATGGAAGAGGAAGGAGATGTGGCTACTGCATTCACTATGGCTAGAATACTATCAAACATTCCAATCTCAAGAGGTGGTCCAACCAGCGTAGTCATCTATGACATCCATGCATTGCAGGTTAACTTCACTTCTTTCATGTAATTTAGGTCATCTGTGCTCTGTGTACACATGCTTGCTTAGGGTACTTGTATCTCCGATTCTTTAATTGACCTTTGCAAGAGATAATGTCTTTCAGCTAGTTTGCTTTTCAATGCTTCCCGATACTTCCAAAGTTAGGCTGACAAGACCAACTAACCTCTTAATGTGTTCTTAGCTCAAATGCTTCTCGGGATGTTTATGTTCATGTGTCTATGTTTCTGCAGGAGAGGTTTTATTTTGGAGACCACGTTCTGCCTCTGTTTGAGACGGGAATCCCACTGTTGAAGCAACGACTCCAGCAACTCCCAGACTCTGAGAAGGTGGACAGATTTCCTGCTAAACACATTTATCCTCGTTTTTTCAAGATGAGGATATACCATATTAAATATGAAAATTTGTCCAATAAGTAGTCACGTCCTAACAATCTTTATATTCCAGATAGTGATAGCCTTTCCTGATGATGGAGCTTGGAAGCGGTTCTACAAGCAATTGGGTCACTATCCTGCTGTTAGTAAATAATAGAAATTCCTTTTCTTTTGTTTCTCTCTGCTACTTATATCATCTCGAACTTAGCAGGTTTTCTTCTCTTAGGTAATTTGCACTAAAGTCCGGGAGGATGATAAGAGAATAGTCAGGCTTAAAGAGGGTAATCCTGCCGGTTGTCATGTGGTCATTGTTGATGACTTGGTCCAATCTGGAGGTACCCTAATTGAATGTCAGGTAATCCTGTCTCTTGAATGTACAATTGTTCTGATTATTGTGTCTGAGTCCTCAAATTTGCATCACTTGAACCTACCGATGATTTAAATTTTCTGTTCATCCGGTGTCTATCTGCTTTAGTTCTAGGGTTATTGAAGCAGTCGTAGAGAACTCTGGTTCTTCCTTCCCTTATTTTATATTTACAAATAAATGCTTGAAGAGGTGTTATTATGTTCAGTGAGTAAATTTTGTGATTTTTTCTTGTCCCTTGTTGCCTGATTTTGTTTAGCAGCAGGGGATATGTTTTTGTTTGTTCAAATTCTCTGTACATGCTAATTTCTGTTTATTTAGCTAGCATCCCATGTTTCCTGTACCAACTTCATTTTTGGGTTGATTTTTCCTTCTCAGCATGTGAAGTTAAACCAACCATTTGTTTCTCCAAGATGTGTAGACTTGCGATTTTCAGCTGCAACGTCTTAAAATAGACATATTGGCAAATATTCCTCAACAGTTATGGGACTAATTGTTTAAGGGTAGAGTATATGACAAGCATCACTAATTGGACAAGGCAATCTTGAAGCTCCCAACTTGTCCGACCAGAAGGGGGGGGGGGGGGGGCAGAGTGTGTGTGTGCGCGTGCGTGCTTTTAGGTTCTCGGGATCCCCTTGTGATGTGACAACAACCTCATGACTGTTTTTTGGGATCAGCTAGTCCAGTTTAACTCATTCTTAGTTGTTTAAAATATTGGAGTTCAAATCTTAAATAACTAAATGAGCGCATTGTTTTTTTCTCCTTTGGTAGTATTTCTGGCGCCCCTAATGCTTTATTTGTTTGACCCTTGGTTCACCAGAAAGTTTTGGCAGCTCATGGTGCAGCAAAGGTCAGTGCATACGTGACCCACGGAGTTTTTCCAAAGCGTTCATGGGAGCAATTTTTGCACAAGAATGATGGTAACTAACTTCTTGTATTTCTGTCTTTAGCTCTCTCCTTTTCTATTACCTAGTTTTCTGACTGTTCCCAATACCCTTTTCGAGTTCAGGCTCAGAGAAGGCATTCACATACTTTTGGATCACAGATTCATGTCCCGTCACGGTGAAAGCCATAGCTAATAAAGCTCCTTTTGAAGTTATCAGCTTGGCAGGATCAATTGCTGACGCACTTCAAATCTGAGATCATTGTTTGCTACATCATCTCTATGACTGTTAAAAGGTTGTGCAAGCATTTACTCTTGTAATATGCTGAGTCCCATTGTAATAACAGCTCACAACTTGTATTCACTAGCTTCTTGCACAAATTATATATCTAACATGTGTGATCTTATCCAAAGGGAGTAGTATAATGAGTTGGATTAAATTACTCGAAGCTTTCCCCCACAATATTATAAGGCAGAATGCTTTTGAAGCTATTTTCTTAACATAAACAATTGATTTTGCTGTTGGTTGATCCGATAAGAAAATGGCGTTGTTTTCAAGAAACAGTGTAGCACGCACAGCATGAATCTGATGACTGATCAAAAAAAAAAAACTAAAGGGTTAATGAAATAAGTAGCACAAATTCAACTGCACATTCAAGTTATAATTACAACAGTAGTCTTCATTAAGTCAGCAAAGAAATGAAGTCCATACAAAAGTGCAGGGTCTGTATTCCATATTATACACTTGGAAAACAGCCCATTACACTCTAAAACATGTATACTATGTGGTAAAACAAACCACCACAAGTGTACATGATAACCAAAGAAGTAAAAAGGAGGTTCTATACAACCATAGCAGCAAAGCATTATCAACAGCAGAGAGACTTCACGTGTTGCCTGAATGCTTCACTTTATCAAACTCCCCTTGGATAAAACATCAATTATCATCACTCAAGGTACAAACAAAATGCTCACTGCCTCGGTAACATTTTGTCTCCCGCATGCTGTGGAGTGTCGTTTGTTCAAAAAGGAAGACACTGCCTAGCACACACAAGATTATATGGGATGTCCAGCTTAATAAGTTATTATGTACTACGATTCCTATTCACAGTTAGAACTCATTACCACCATGTATCATGGTTAATAGTCAGCTGATTTCTCGGTGCATGTAGAGCTTCTCATCTAGATCACCATTTGGACTATCCAGAGAATCTCCAGAATAAGATCCATCAGGGAGACGAACACAAATGTTCAGATTGTTGGATGGCAACAGTTCCTGGACAAAATCGAACAAGACATCATTTTGAATGATCACATGACTTAATAGACAATAATTTTGACAAAAGGGATAAATCATTATATTTTAGCTGTCGTTTCAACCCAACAAACCTGATTCAACTCGAGACTATGCAGTCATTTCTTTAAAGATTCAATACCTGGTCAGCTGTTTCTTGGCCCTCGGACCGGAAAAGAATAGGCCGGCACCGCTTGTCTTCATTCATTAAGCTTGAGTTCTGGAAATGAGCAACCAAGGCTACCTTCCCTTGGATACGTGCATAAGCCAAGGAGGCAACCTTTTCACTGTTGAACTTTTCCCACTTCTTCCCATTGAATACCTGCACAAGTATCTCAGACCAAGTCATTTTCAACTAATAACTATGTCAAATCTTTTCTTTTTAACAAGTAAAAACCACATTCAGTTCATGAAGATGGTTACAGAATGCCACCACACAAACTTGCTGGTGCAGCATGTACTCTTTTTTCTTTAATAAATACAATATCTACTTTCACACACCACACAACTCTACAACCACCAGGAAAGTGGTATTGTAAAAGAATAACTAACCTCATAAAAGGAGATGATATGTGAAGGAGACACCATGTTGATGAAGGCATAACCAACGTTACATTTGTTCTGAAGCAGCAAAACCATAGAAATAAGTTCTGGCCTTCAAATATAATTTTTTTCAGAAGATGTGAAGACATAATAAAGAAATATACAGTACTACCTTAAAGTCAATAGGCAAGTAGAGGAAATCATATGTACTCTTATGAGTCTCGTCAATTGCTGTGAGTAGCATCTTTGAGGTATACCTAAAGCAAATGGAAGAACACGAATCATTGAGCATTGAATAATCACACAAACTCAAAATTTGCTAATTCAGAATTTATATGGCTCTTACTTGTTTGGAATGTTTTTAATCATTAAAGTAGTCCTAGCATCTTCTCCACTCGTGATCTTCTCCAAATCAAGCAGATATTGTTTTTTGTTGTCTATCTCATTTCCACTCTCTACTCTTCGACTTCGAACTCGTTCTGTTATCCCTTCATTGTTAGTCATTCCTATTCCTCCGTACGAGCCATTTCCGAAAAATATAGGCTCGTTCCTAGGCAGTGGGATCATTCTAGAGATAGGAGAACCACCTTCAGTAAAGTTCCGAGTAAGAGAACCAGCCATGTTCATTGCCCCAAGGCAACCTATACTCATAGCATGACATCCATTGTGATGACTAGAACCTGTACCACCATATGCAATTTGGTTCATATATGATGTTTCAGGACACTCAGAGAAAAAACCCAAACGCCTATCCAGAGGAATTCCTGATGGAGCAGATCCCACGTGATGTGATCCGGAGAACAAGCCCTGTCTACAGGAATATGGATAGCCTTGCCCTTGTTCATTTGATGCAAATGGATGTGCCAATGATGAATTTGACCAGACAGAAGAGTCAGTACGCTCTGACTGAATGGGGGGGCTTCCCCAAAGAAATTGTGGACCAGAAAGTGTCCCAATCCCAGATGACTTAGGCTCACCAAGTGACATAGATCCAAAGTTCAAATGTGGTTTATGCTCAGGAACTGAATAAGATTGCTGATAACCCACTCCTTGCATTGACTTGGGACTAGTAATTGCATGACTCAGAGAGCCAAGTCGTCCTGGATCTTTACCAATGGGTGCAATCTTAGGACTTGAAAAATGGACTGGAAGAATAGAAGCCAGCCCTGGCATATGGTTTCCATTTACAGGGCTGAGATTTCTCAGACCAGGTGATTGATTATAACCTAGCAATGAGCTGGGCTCAACAGGACTGCCAAAGTTTGACCAGCTGCCTATTGGATGAAATATCAATTTTAGCTTAGCACATGAACTCTCCGTGATTAGCATCAGTCATTTATGAAAATGAAAATACCTGGAGGAGAGGCGATTGGAGAACCAACCGAATGCCTAAATGTTCGAACTTCATCATGTTCATAGTCTTGACTAAGTTGCTGCATCAAGCTATACATTGGATGCAAAACCATCAATATTTCTTCTTAAAGTTAATCAAAATTGCATCGTAATCCATACAAATGACTGAGCATCTATAGATAGAAAGCAATAATAATAACAAGTTTCTAAGGAGAAGGGCATGGACTGATTTACACTGCTTGACACGTTACCAAGGCATTCAACCAAGCTTCTCACAATGACTTCATAACAAGCATCACCTATTTGCAATTACATAGCAAAGAGGAAGAAAGAGCCCCAATAGCAGTAAAAAACAATGCCCTCGACCATTAGCCCTCTAGAAGGGAAGTATAATTCATGTATAAAACCTTGTCTACCATGTGACAGAAAAAAAAAATCTACCAAACATTGACCATTACAAATAAAGACTCGTAATTAGAGGCATCAAAAGCCAACGGTCTGATGGATACTACCAGAAGAACGTAAAAAAAATAAAAGCAAATTTTACTCACCAATCAACACACACAAAGATGAATAAAATCCTACCATGTAAACTACAATGGGAGTTCTTTTTCTTTTTCCTTTTTCTCCTTTAATGTTCCACTTCTTCTGTTCTTCCATTTATTTTTGGCACATATGAATGTCCACAAGCAACATTACAGGGTAATTTAGCTAATAAATTTCATCAAAAGGTTTCCATTAAGAGAAGACTAAGGACATACCTACGACGGGCTCCACCGGGTCGGCTGGGTTCAAGCTTGATCCGCTTACCAGCTATGTCACTCCTATTTAAAGCCTTGAGGGCAGCCTCAGCTGCTCTAACATCGTAAAACTCAATGAATTTATGATGGCGCTTATGCGGTGTCTCCCTTATCTACATTTTCCATGCAACATGAGCAACCAAGTTCGTCATAAGCACATTCAATGTTGCATATAAACACAAAAAACATCAAAGTGAATAATTTGGCAAAGTTATTACCTCCTTCACTTCCCCATAAGCCCCAAATATTTGGAGGAGATCCTCATTGGATACTGAAGGATCCAAGTTGAAAATGACCAATGTTCCTTGGTTAATATCTTTCTCTGATGGATTTTCCTGGATGCAGAAATAACTGATAATAGTTACAAATTGGCCCTTAAATATTGGCATTCTAACAGTTAAGAATGAACATTGTCTTTATTCTGACCTTAGGAATCGAAAAATGAATGTCTAGCTTTCTCCGTCTTAGAGGCTTATGTTGCAGCAGACGCATTGCGGTTCGAGCAGCTCGGATATCATAGTAAGATATCATCACGAAGCCCCTATGCTTGCATGAAGTGTACAAAGTTCTGATATCACCATATTGCTTCAATGAAAAGCAATTATATAACAGGTCAGTATTACTTCTAGACAAAGTGTATGACAGGTACAATGTTCAAGCATGTAATGTTGGCCAAATTTCCCTTGGGAACAAACAGAATCAGTACTGACTACTGACTATATTAACGGCAATAAGGGAGACCACAGTAGGGATAGTTAATAACAGACGTGACCATAAAGAATGCATGTAGTTAAAATATAACCTCAAAGAGAGATCGCAACTCGGAGTCCTCTACATTGCTGTTAATATTCCGAACAAACAGTGTCCTAGAAGGATGCTCTCCGTACGGGTGTTCTCCCGTTACAGTTACAGCACCGTTTGGGAAGACGTGATGTCCAACAATACTTCCAAGAATACCATCAGACATGCTTAATTTGGCAAAACTATTAAGTGAACTATCCAGAGTGTCAGATTCCATTTCTAGTCCTCCACCACTGCCAAAAAAATCATCTTCCAAGTCCTCCAGCTGAGTTGGCAACCCACTAAGGTCAAAATCATCCATTAGGCCTGCTAGTAGCTCATCTTCATCCCCGGGGAGAAGACACCCATCTGGACTTGGTTCGTCGTCCAGTGGATCTTTAATTTCATCTTCTAAATGAAGTCTGTTTAAGCTAGGTGAGCTATCATCAATGGAGTGACCGTAGTTCTCAGATTCAGTGAAGTTTACTGCAAAATGGACAAAAACGGGTCAAAAGGGATCTCTCTAATTGAATGAAGATACTAAGCTTAAAGAAGAAACTTAAACATACATTGTGCATGTGGCAGAACAGGCAGCGAGCTAGAAAACAAGCTTGCATCAGTTGATGCATGAAGTGCAGCTGTTCCAAGGGGAATTTTCCAAGCATTCCTCTCTGTACCAGAAGTCTTTGCTGATGGAACTATTTAGATATGCAAAAGATTGAAACATATCAACTTGTTGAGAACACAAGAAGATTGTGCCAAAAACTGGTTTCTATTTTTTATAGGCTATAGGAATAACTTTACCTTCATAATCATCTGATATGAGTTTCTTTAGAGACTTCTCCATCTAGTCAGTTTCTGCAAATACGAAGAAAATGAGACTTCCTGAGAGGTTTATTTCACGAAGGGAAGTCGTAATGATGAAACTGTCAGTAATTTTAAGCTCATGCAGTAAATATCACAATACAGGCAAATTCCAATTGGATAGAAATCTTTTCATCAACTCGGCAAGGTATAACGCTCGATCAAGAACAAAATAGTTGCCAACCGATAGTAATGAATAAGAGCAGCAATATATAATCTTAACATGTGTTCAAAAATTTCATTGAAACCCAGCTCTCATGAAAGACTCCCAGAGCACTTAGTGAACAAACTGACAAAGGAAGATTACCACATTAAGAATTAAAGTTCGTCTCTCACTGCAGTAGAGTAGATTATTCACGGATATAGGCCTCAAGGACTAGCACATAAAAGGGTAAACAGAGCAAATTTTCATGTCCGAAAATCATAAACTGTGAACCAACATGATATTTATGTAGGACTCAGATTAACAATCTATTCACCAAATTTCAAATCTTAATCAGCTAAATATTCTCATTCTCCCAAACATCACCGGGAGCATACTACTGAAGTTGGCAGAGGAGTTAAATCAAAGCCAAAATTCGATAACCAAAGAGTGTCACCCAATGTGCCATAACAAGCATTTGAAAGTATACAGAAGAAGCAATAGCCACGTTTTGCATGCAAGAAGATTTGCGAGGTCATAAAGTAAAAATATGGGAAGAGCACAATATCCCCTATTATTCAATTGATTAACAAGCACCAGATAAGCAAGATTTACAATAAAAGCAAATTGACACACCCCCGTCTATTTTGTGAACAAAAGTAAGCCTCACAATATAAAAACTAAGACATAAACCATCATGGGTGATAAATTCTTCACCTCCCATTATTATAGGTCTGAGGCCAAAAGATGCCAAATGACATCAAATCAACACATAACCCTTATTAGAGTCCAAAGATGCTAAATCATCAATTGTCATGCTCAATTTCATCAAAAAGGAATTTTTTTTAAAAAAGAATAAGAAAAAGAATCCCGGCTAATGCTAAATTTTATCAAACAGCTCAATGTTTCGAGGAACCCGCAACAGAATTTAAACAGTTCCAGACAAAAGAAAAAAGATTAGTTTATGTAATTTACTTTTCAGTATAGTCAACTCTACTCATACCAGAAATGAAATTTTATAGGCATATAAACAAAGAAAACCAAAAGAAACAAATAATTGACATCACAATCATTACCTTCCCTGAGAAATAAAACAAACCAAAACCCAGAACGATCACAACTTTAGCATTAGGACCAAAGAAAATCACAAACCCAAAAAAATATTCAGCAAGAACTTGTACACTGACAAAATTTTAAAAAGAACATACAATTGACATCGCCATCATTACCACCCCAGGATAAAAAAGTAAATCAAATCCCAAAAAGATCACAACTTTAACACTAATACAAACAAACTCACAAACCCACAAGCCACACAGATAATATTCAGCAAGAATTTTGAACACCCATTCAGATTTTCCATAAAAACCAAAGCAATAAAGAATTGACATGACCATCATTACTTTCCCCTGTAAACTAAACCGACCAAAACCCCAAAAAGATCAAAACTTCAACATAAGACCAAAGAAAATCACAAACCCACAATCAAACTAGGTGATATTCAGCAAAAATTTGAACACCCATTAAACTTTTCCATAAAAACAAGAGCAATAAAGAATTGACATGACCATCATTACTTTCCCCTGTAAACTAAACCAACCAAAACCCCAAAAAGATCACAACTTCAATATAAAACCCAAAGAAAATCACAAACCCAAAATCAAACCAGGTGATATTCAGCAAGAATTTGAACACCCATTGAGATTTTCCATAAAAACCAAAGCAATAAAGAATTGCCATCACCATCCTTACTTCCCCTGTAAGCTAAACCAACCAAAACCCCAAAAAGGTCACAACTTTAACATAAAACCCAAAGAAAATCACAAACCCACATGCCAATCAGACTCTATTCAGCAAATACTTGATCACCCACAAAAAAATTCAAGAAACTAACGACATAAACCCCAGAAAAATGGCAAAAAGAGAAAGGAAAAGAAAAACACTAGAGGAAAGTACCTCATAGAAGATGAAAAGGTGAATAAAGTTGGGAAGATCACAAACTGCCAAAAGAACACTGCATAGAGAAGAAAGAGAGAGATTTTGGGAGCAGAAAGAGGAAGAAGAAAGAAATAAAAAAATGTTTCGTAGAAGCAGAGGAATAGCTTTCGTCTACTCTTTCACTTACTTCTCTCCCGCCGGGACACTGGTGAAGAGAGATAGAGAGAGAAAATGGCACGAAACCCCACCAATTACACAACCAAAAAGGATCCAAAACACAACACAGAGACACGCGATGGAGAGAGGAGAGTATGAATTGATTGGAGGGAAAGAACTCATAAAGTATATGTACAGTATTCTCTCTATATAGGAAAATATAAGGCACTCTAATAATGAATAATCAGAAAAGATAAGAACAAGACAGTTTCTTTTTTTCCTTTTTTAACCACAACAATTTTACGCGTAAAGTCCAAAAAGAATAGAACATATATGAAAATTTTATTTTTATTTTAAGTAAGGTATATTAAAATAATAAAAAAAAGTGAGCATACATAAGTAAAAATGAGGTTGTCGACAATAAAAGGAAAGTATTACATGGTATTTTTTTATTATTAAAAAAAATAGTAATAATAATAGCCAATAATGTGATAATTGAAGCATAAGAAATAATAAATAAAAATAAAAAAAGACAAAAATTAAGAAAACATTGTTGTTACAACTTCCACCAAATCTTTCTTGCAAGCAAGTGAGACGATGATCTATCTATCCTATAAACCGTGATATTCATAACTTCATATACAATGACATGTCCTTGCTAAATTAAAAATATATAATATCATGTCAGATCATCTCTTTTCAATATTTATTTGTTATACATCTATCTCTTTTTAAACTTAGTAGTGTCGACTTCTCACGCTTAATTATTGGGGCATCTATACATTTCTTGTTCAATTATTTGAATCATTTTTTCCGTCATGAAAGTCATTCTCACTTTATATTAAATTTTCTTATTCCCAACCTATTTCTCTCAAAATGCAAAATATATATTCATCTCAACATTCTCATTTTCTCTACTCTCGAATATAAATTTTCTTAATTTTTCAATATCTTTTTTCTTTTTTCCTCACCTAAAAAGTTATAAAAAAGAAAAATAAATATTATGATAAAATCATAAATATTTGTTCTTTATTAATTGAAAATTTCAGATTCAAGCAATATATATAGAATGGTCTTTAATAAAAAAAAAAAAACTTTCCTTCTCAACATAAAATATTAGAGTAATATAAACAATTGAGCACAATAAACTCACGTTACCATATGAATTGAACTTAGCACTTCAACCTTATCCTAATATAAATCTTCATATGATTTATAGTAATAAAATAATGAGTTTTTGTTGAAAAAAATAAGAAATATTATTTAATTTGTATCTCTCTTTTGGAATATTCGGCTAAATTTGCATCCTCCGTTGAACACAGTGGAGATAAATGCAACCTTTAAAAGGACCAGAATGCCCTCAACTCCAGTATGAAACTCTGGGTTGCCACTGGTTTGAGGAGAAAGTATTTCACCTTTTTTTCCCCTCCTTTTTCCCATACTACTTTTATATATATATATATATATATATATATATATAATCCTTTTCCTATTTTATACTAAAATCAGAATTACTGATACGATTATTATTTATAGAATCAAATTCACTTTTACGAATTACGATTCATTGTTTTTTTTTCTTTTTTCCTATTGAAGTCTGAAGGGATACCAAAGACAACAATTATCCTTGGAATCGGTTATTTAAATTTTTATTAATCATGTTACTTTAATTGAATTCATTTCAAAATAGTATTTTATATATAAATACAGAGAAAAAATAATATAAATCTCCAAGATACTAAATCACTCTTATGACCATAAGACCTACGAACGAATTTGGAACATATTTTCAATTACTAGTAGATACTTGTATATATATTTTACTGATTATATGTTATTTTTTTCCTTTGTCCATATAAATTCTCCAAAAATCTCTCTCCCACATAGAGGCGATCAACATGTCCATTTGAGTGTGTACGTGCACCTGTGAACTTCAAAAAAATTATATATATAAGATCATATATTTTATTAGGCACTCTAAGACACAATAACTAATCAAGTGCACTGATTTAAGGCTAGCTGATTTTGAATTTGTGATCTCATAATGTAAAGTGAAAGTTCAAAACTATCACTCCGCACATAGCAAAATTTTAACTAATTTAGTTATTTAATTCATATTTGTACGTTAGTACATTAATTTTATATTTCTACATTCAATAAAGTTATCACAAGAATCAATAGTGAATAACATGTTTTAACTAATGTATATTAACTATTGAGAATGCATCCATCATCTTTAAATTTTGAATTTACCTCTGTTATAAATGTTGTTATTTGTAGCTGGAGTAAAATAGATCAAATTTCTCATCCAAAATATGAGAGTTTTGAACCAATTGATGACTTGAGATGTGACCCACAAGATAAAGAGGGCTGAGATTCATGAGAATCTATTATTTTTTCCTTTGGGTAGAATGATTGAGGGAATCTAAATTCTTATCAATTATTGAGTTCTTAGTGGCCACTTGCTGCTTCTTTTTATTTTAAATATACTCAATTTTTTCCGGCGATGGAGGCCTGATATGATTAGATTAAAAGTGTTTGGGGTCTACACATATTAATTTAAATTAATCGAACTCCAATATAAATAATTAATATTAAATATATAATTAAAAATAAAAGAATAAAGTGTTTGGTAGGATATGGTAATTTACATTTTATGGTGAAGTTCATTGATGATTTTTGGTCCAAAATTTAAGATATTATTCAATATCAATTTAATTTGGTTTTCAATATGCAAAGAGTGACAAATGTTTGTTTCGGAGAAAAAGAATAATTTTATAAGTAAATAATAATAATATATTTAATATAATTTAATAAATAAAATTTGAGAAAGGTACGTAAACAACTCAATAATCCCAAATAAGATAAAGGGAAGATAAGACTTTTATCAGTATAATCCAGTTGAGACTATTATTACAACAAGTAATATACAGCAATATCGATTAAATAATTAAGATTTACAATATATTATCCAATTCGGATGACAGAAAGTATAACATGTAGTATTTCTGTTTTAAATTATTTTTCCAATTTCTTCTTTAACTCTTTTTTTAAAAATATATAGAAGAACTTTTTTTGAAACTTTCCAATGCATATAGTTTTAAAAAAAAATAATTTTAAAAATAAAAATAAAAAAAATTAATTCTATTTTAAATTTATAAATTGACAAATATCTTGAAAATTTAATATTATTATTTCTTATATATCCTATAAAACGCTGGTCTAGAGTTGTATCAACTAACGAAAACAAAATATTTATTGCATCAGAATTAGATCATAAATGTCAAAAAGGGGACCAGTGATCCACATATATAATGACAAAAATGGCTACATCCTTGTCAAAGTTTTAGGAAGAAAGCAACACAATAATAAATTAAGGACTCAATACGTCACATATGAGAACTGGGAATTTTCTTTTGTCATCATATGTATTTATCTCAAGTTTTATATCCATACGAGACAGTTACAGCATCAATATATATTTTAAACAATATTAAAGATATGTTTCTATTTGGATTAAAATCTCAATTAATTTAAATTTGTATTACATAAAATCAATTAACGTAAAAAATGTTTTTTATTAAGATTTTTTCATCTATAAAATTTAAATAAAAAATATAAGAAATTTTTTTAACCCCGCCACAATTTTTGATAATTTTACTATTTGCTTCTTTTGCGTCGTATGGACTTTGGCTTATTTATATCTTATTATACTCATTGTAAGATTATTTGCACTACAATTCAAGATTTCGTTGAAATTAGCTTTAAGTCTCCAATATTTGGACCAATACTTTATGTTTCATATGCTCTTTTTTGGCAATTTTTTTGGAAAGGAAGATCACTTGTAGTTGGTGGTGGTTTGTTTATTGAAGAAAAAATATGACATTATAGGATTTGATTTTTTGTTTGTTTGTTTGTTTTCCAAAGGGAACTATTACAATAGATTTTGTTTTAAAAAATGGTTACGTCCTTTTTCCATTTTTTTTGTCAACTCCTTTTATCCATAATTCAATAGGGACACGTGAGTTCCTCTTTTGAGGAAATTTCAGAAAGTGTTGCTTTGGACCTTAATTATCCTTATAAAACAAACTAAAAGTATCAAATTAATAAGAATAAAGGAAGATAGTAAAAGAAAGAGTAAGAGAAAGAAGAGAGTTTTTTTTACATACATCTCTTTGTATTTTATACCATTTTATTTATAGGCAAAAGACAATAATTGAGGAGCGAGGACAAAACTTAGTGAAGGAAAAGTAGAAGGAAAAATAGGAAGGGAAAGTGAGAGGAAGAGTGGATGTGGACATCCACTTGCACAATACTCTCCCTTGAATGTCCATGTGTAATGTGTCTCATTAAAAAAAATTCTACATGAGACAATATACATAGTTATCCTGAACACCCATAGATGCTGTGTCTCGTTAAAATCGTACTAGAAAAAATCCGGTGGAAAAAAACCTAATGAAGGAAAAAGAGTATACACATCTGGTAATACGCCTTGAGTGTTGTCTTTGATATTTTGGAGACGGCGCATTCCAATCTTATATCTTAGCTTTTCAAAAATTAATGTTGGAAATCCCTATGTGAATAAATCTGCAAGATTATCACTCGAACGAACTTGTTGTACATCAATATCACCATTCTTCTGGAGATCATGTGTGAAGAATAATTTTGGTAAAATATGTTTCGTTCTGTCTCCTTTTATGAAGTCACATTTCAATTGAGTTATGCATGGAGCATTGTCTTCGAATATAATAGTGGGTACTTTGACATCATTTTTCAGGCCGTATCTTTCTTTAATGAACTGTATCATCGATCTCAATCACACACATTCTCTACTTGCTACATGGATTGCTATTATTTCAGCATAATTCGAAAAAGTAGCAACAATAGACTGTTTTGTAGATCATCATGATATAGCAGTTTCTCCGTGTATAAATAGATAGCTTGTTTGAGATCGAACTTTATGTAGGTCTGATAAATAACCTGCATCTGCATAACTAATAAGGTCTGCAGAGCCTTTGTTAGTATAAAATAAACCCATATCAATGGTACCCTTTAGCTTTCGCAAAATATGTTTGATACCGTTCCAATGTCTTCGCGTTAGGGATGAACTATACCTTGCCAGCAAATTAACAGAAAAAATTATATCATGATTGGTTGCGTTAGCAAGATACATAAGTGCACCAATAGCATTGAGATATGGTACTTCAGGACTAAGAAGTTCTTCACCCTTTTCTAAAGGTCGAAATGAATCTTTTTCCACTTCAAGTGATCGAACAATTATTGGAGTACTTAATGGATGTACTTTGTCCATGTAAAATCTTTTAAAGATTTTTTCATTGTAGGCAGATTGGTGGACAAAGACTTTGCTGCTAAATATTCAATTTGCAGACCCAGACAAAGTTTTGTCTTTCCAAGATTCTTCATTTCAAATTCTTTCATTAGATATTCAATCGTCTTTTGAATCTTTTCAGGGGTTCCAATGAGATTTATCTCATCAACATAGACGGCGAGTATAACAACCTCTGATTTCATTTTCTTAATAAAATGCATGGACAAATGACATCATTTATATAACATTTATTTATCATGTACTCACTAAGACGATTATACCATGTACGCCTTGATTGTTTCAGATCATATAATGATCTTTGCAATTTCATTTAGTACATCTCTCGAGACTTAGTACATGTTTTAGGCAATTTTAATCCTTCTGTGATTTTCATGTAAATTTCATTATCAAATGAACCATAAATATAAGTTATAACTACATCCATTAGATGTATTTCAAGATTTTTATGTACAGCTAAATTGATGAGATATCAAAAAGTTATTCCATCCATAATAGGTGAATATGTTTCTACCCCGAATCTTTGAGAGAATCCTTATGCAGCAAGGCGTGCCTTGTATCTAACAATTTAATTTATTTCATTTCGTTTTCACACATAAACTCATTTATAGCCAACTGTTTTTACACCTTCAGAGGTTTGGATTATAGGTCCAAAAACCTCACGTTTAGCAAGTGAGTTTAATTTTGATTGAATTGTCTTTTGCCATTCTGGCTAATCACATCTACGTCGACATTCTTCGATGGATTTAGGCTCAAGACTTTCACTATCTTGCATGAAGTTAAATGCAATATTATATGCAAAAATATTATCAATCTTGACTTTCGATCGATCTAAATTTATCTCATCACCGGTAGAATTTATTGAAAGTTCTTCAGTCACTTGAGTCTCAGGTTCACTGATTTCTTCAATAATATTAGGATTACTCAAATTTTGACCTTCTGTAGGAGGTTCTTTTATAGTATCATCTTTATTATTTCTCACGTTTTTTTTTCTAGGATTAGTATCCTTTGAACCCAATGGATTACCATGCTTCAGGTTCACTGATTTCTTCAATAATATTAGGATTACTCAAATTTTGACCTTCTGTAGGAAGTTCTTTTGTAGTATCATCTTTATTATTTCTCACGCTTTTTTTTCTAGGATTAGTATCATTTGAACCCAATGGATTACCATGCTTCAGGCTCTAGTAGATGGTTCTTTTGGGACATCAATTCAGATAGGCATATTCACTGCAGGAATACGTGACTTAGTTATCCGTTTTAAATCAGTAAATGCATTTGACATTTGATTTGCTATTTTCTGTAAGTGGATAATCTTCTAGACATCCTGCTCTCATGTGTGGGTTCGTGGATCAAAATGAGATGCTGATGAAATTTTTCCCGTAATTTCTCTTTCGGATTCCTTTTTCTCTCCCCCTAATTACGGGAAAAAAATTTCATCAAACTGACAATCTGCAAATCAAGCAGTAAATAAGTCTCTTGTCAATGGTTCAAGGTAGCGAATTATGGAGGGTGAGTCAAACCCAACATATATGTCCAACCTTCGTTCATGATCCATCTTTGTACGTTATGGTGGTGCTACATGCACGTATACCTCACAACTAAAAATTCATAGATGGATTGTATTTGACTCATGACCAAATACTAATTGTGACAAAAAGTATTTATTATAATTTGTCGTCTATAACGTATAAGTGTTGATGCATGTAAGATGGCATGATCCCAAACAGTAATGGACAATTTTGTTTTCATTAGTAGAGGTCTTGGTATCAATTGTATACACTTAATAAATGACTCTGCAATGTCATTTGTATGAACATGAGCAACAGGATGTTCAATTTTTATCCCAATTGATAAGCAATAATCATCAAAAGCTTGGGATATAAATTCTTCAACATTATCAAGGCGAATAGCCTTAATTGGATAATCTGAGAATTGAGCCCTTAATTTTATTATTTGTGCCAACAACTTCGCAAACGTCAGTTTGCGAGATAATAAGAGACACACATGAGACCATCTAGATGATGCATCTATAAGGACCATAAAATATCTAAACAATCCACTAGGTGGATAAATAGGTACACATATATCTCCACGTATACGCTCTAAAAAGGCAAGAGATTTGTTGTCAACCTTCAGAGTTGATGGTCTGGCAATTAATTTGCCTTGATAACAAGCAGCACATGAAAACTCATCATTCGTAAGAATCTTTAGGTTCTTTACAGGATGTCCAGTTGAATTTTCAAGAATTCGTCTCATCATTATTGATCTATAATGACCTATTTGATCATGCTATAGCACAAATATATTTAGATCAGTAAACTTCTGGTTTACGATCAAATGTGCTTCAATTGCACTAATTTTTGCATAATATAGGTTAGACGATAGAGTTGGTAATTTTTTTAAAGTATATTTCTGGCCTGAGACACTTTTGGTTATACCAAGGTATTCAATATTCATTTTATAATGTCTCAACATGATATCCATTTTTGCAATGTAATGACCCGTTTGGTCATTTTGAGAATGAGTCATCTATCTTCCATAAAATACTCTCTCCAAAAATAATAATAATAATAATAATAAAATAAAATTAAAAAATTATAAATTTGGACTATTCGATAACTATGGTTAATTAGCTGAGGGGTAACTTTAAATAATTAATTTGATTGATGGGCTAAACTGTTAATTTATTTAAATACCATTATGACTTAGCCTATATATTAAAATAGGCTAGTGAAAGTTTGTCATTTTTAATACTTAATTAAGTAGAAAAGAAAAGAAAGAAGGGAAGAAACCTACCTATTGCGGCGAAGACAGTGCAAAGAACAACCGCGTTCTTTAGGTAAGATTTTGTAGTTGGTTTTTTTTTTATGTATCCACGTAGTGATTTTCACGTGAATAAGTAATATATATGTATAATATTCAGTGAAGGAGAATGAAGAATTGTGGGGTGGATTGAGAAAAGTTTTCATGAGATAATTGGTGGAATTGGTATTTGGATAATATAATATATCAACTCAATAGGCTTGGTTGAAAAGTTAGATAGAAGTGATGTAGTTATTAAGTAGCAATCATATTAATGCCCAATTATTGATAAGATATGGGTTAGTTCCTGCAAATTGCCCTCTTGCAACGTTATTAAGTTCACTTTCATTTTAACTTATGCCGTTAATTATCATAATATGTTTCATATTTTAATATATTGAGATACGTAATCAAATATTAGGTTTATTGTATTAAACGAATATCATTTGATTTATGTTATTGACAGAAATTAAGGCTTAATCTAGGTATGAAATTTAAGAAATACGGGAGTTGACATGTTAAGTGACATCAAGATTAGGAACATATTTATAGATTTGGATATGTTTTGAGTCTAGGCTAGATATATAATAATATGGGTGCTGTTAGTTTCGAAATCTTATTGTGGTTATTTATTATATTAGATTATACTTATTTGGAGGCCCAACGAAAAGGGAAGGCTCAAGTTCCGGAGTAATTGCTTGATTATTTGAGGCAAGTGAATTTCTAAACCTCAGTTTAAGTTTATAGATGCTTGTATTTCTGTGTTATGTGTATTAGGGAATAATGAGAATTAGACTGGATTATTGACTATATGATTGACCTTAAAAAATGGAGATGAGGGGTAGAAAATTGTGATCTAATGATATGTATTGGTGGAATTGATATGTTATGATTGTGGATTTATTTTGGACATGCGAAATGACTATGTTGATGTGAGATAGGAAAAATTATGGTTGTTGTCATATTATTATCGTGAATTATATGAACATAAATTGATTGCATTGGTTCTAACATATTGTGTTGAGATTGAAAATGATATGAAACAAAAGGGGTCGGGCCACACGCTCCGTGGCATGTATTATGAAACAAAGGGGTCGGGCCACACGCTCCATGGCAGGTATTATGAAATAAAGGGGTCGGGCCACACGCTCCGTGGCAGAATATATATATATATTGAGGGGATGGGCCACACGCTCTGTGGCAGGTTACATGGACAGAAATGTCCTCCATGGGTTCCGGACTGTGATTCAGCGGATGTGTACCAATAGGACAGACATGCATCATTTCATTGCATTGCATCGCATTTTGTTGATATTTGTAAATTTGTGTTTATCCCCATATTGCTCTGTGTGTGCTGAACTTGACTTGGTATGATTCATTGACGAGACTATTGATGAGTATTTGTGGACTGTATTACTGTTATTATTGTACAAGTGTAGAGTTGGACTGATTTTATGCAGGTTGTAGTTAAGGAGGTTCGGTTGGGAGGACAGGAGTACTTGTATCTATTAAGCTTTGCTTAGTTTTAGTTATCCACTTGCTGAGTACCGTGTTGTTTGGTACTCACCCCTTGCTTCCACACTTGTGTAGGTTGTGAGCCCGGACCTGTTTGATCTTCTAGCATTTTCTACTACATCCGAGACTATCATTCCGAGTGTCGAGGTAGCTGTTACATCTATCTAGCGGACACATCTTGCTCTTTTCTTATGTTTTAGTCCTATTCTAGAGACAAAGACATTGTGACTGTATTTTTTTTCGTACTTTGATAATAAATTAGTGGCTTGTACACGTGACAACCAATCTTGGGGGGATGTTGAGCTTCTTTTATGTGTTTTCGCTTAAGTTAAATTTTGATCCTTTTCTTTTTCTTCCGCATCTACTTTTCGTTGGGTATTAGGCTGACTCATCTCGGTGGATTGAGATGAGTGTCATCACACCCGGATTCGGGTCGTGACATGCGGATATCTTTAAATTTAACAAGTTTTTTGGGATTTAGAAGAGAATAATGTTTGTTCTATAACAATCTTTGTCTGTTTAGGCAAAAATATAGTAGCTCTTCTGGAGCCTTCAATAATTTTTGAATTATCAAAAATTGTAGTAACATTTGCTTTTTCTTCTAAGCAAGTTGAAAAAATATTTCTCGTTTTTAAAAATCCTCGTGATTAATCATTGATCCAAACAAAATTTGAGGCATATCTATATTTTTCTTCAAAAAAAATAAAACAAATATAATAATTAAAACATTACTCATTATACAAATTTTATTTATTTACATGAATTAGAAAAATACAAACATATTATTTAGTACAAAAATAATGAAAATAAAATTATTTAAATATTATTAGGGTTATTAATATTTATATTTCCTTTTCAGAAATTGAAGAAATCAGCTACATCTAGATGCATACGCTCAATATTATCTTCAAAGATAAAGTTTGTCTCTGAATTATTTTCTGCCCTCTTCAAGGATGTCTAATATAGTTGAACTAGACATTTTGATGATCTGCAGGTCTGTGACTAGTGCCCCACACCTCCACATCTATGACTTATACTTTTTGAATTTTTCTTTGATATAACTTCTTGCTTTTTACTCTTCTTTTTATATTGCTGATCATTACTCGGTGTTAGCCGACCATCATGATTCTAATTTTTTCTTCAACCACGACCAGGACTGGGGTCATGACCTCTTTCTCATTGGTTATAATTTATTTGATTCATTTCAGGGAGTGACAAAGAACCAACAGACCGACTATCACGATTTTTCATTAACAATTCGTTGTTAATTTAGAATATTTTTTAAAACCCTTTTCACGATATTGCTGCTACAAGAGCCCATGATGAGTAGTTTTTTCCAGATATATCAAGAGTAACAAATTCAAATTTAGAGATATTCGACATTTTAAGAAAAAATAAATTTCTTACCCTTTTGTTACCTTCTTAAAATAGCTCAAAGTGATGAGGCTCGTGCGGATGACATATTATAAAACAAACTAAACGTATCAAATTAATAAGAATAAAGAAAGAGTAAGAGAAAGAAGAGAGTTTTTTTTCATATATCTATTTGCAATTTACACTACCTTATTTATAGGCAGAAGACAATAATTTGGGGGAGAGGACAAAAACTTAATGGAGGAAAAGTAGAAGGATAAATCGAAAGGGAAAAGTGAGAGGAAGAGTGGATGTGAACATCCACTAGACATCCACTTGCACAATAATTATAAATTATTGTGATAATTTGGTTAATTAACAAAATATCAATAGTTTACTTCAACATAATGTATCGATTTGCTTAGTGTTAGTATATCAATTCGCTTTCTATCTGCTTGTTATGTATTAGAGCTAACAAATATGGAGTGAATTGATACATAGATATAGAGCAAATTGATACAGCTCCAAGTAAACAGATACAAAGCGAAACAGATAAATTCAAATTCTCGTTATGTATTGTGATTTTGTTAAAACTCTGATTATTTCGAGTAAATACAAGGCATATATATTTATTGTCATGTTGTTTTTTCTTTTTTTTTATTGTTCTTATTACATTAATCATAGACAGATTCGCTTAAGAATTAAGAGCTCATTTGGATTGGCTTAAAATTTTAAAGTTATTTTTTAACTTTTGAAAGTGTTTGACAAATCAAAAAAAAAATATTTAAAATAAGTTAAAATTATAAAAAAGAAGTCAAAAGTTAAATTCCCTATTTTTTTCTTTTTGACTTAAAAAATATTTTTTCAAAGCCAATTCAAACGGGCTCAGAGACTACTAGGCATGTTTGATTAGAAATGGTATTGGGAAGAACTTTTAAAATTATTGAAAACTTTATTTGAATATAATGGAAAAATCACACCACACATTTATTTACGAGTTTATATTACAGCTTATGAATGGATTTTTGTGTAATTACTATTTATAAATTATTAATTACGAACTTTAGCAGATTGTTATAATTCAACTATTTAAATTAATTATTTAAACATATTTAATTTTTTCACCATTAATAAGAAAGAGAAAGTAAAAACTGGTGCATTAATTATGTGTAATAATATTCACTACAATCAAGAAATCACTTTTCCTTTTTCAACTGACACACGCCTCCCACTCCCAACCCTCACATCGCTAATACAACTACCTCCTTCAACTTCTCTGTAATTTCTCATTTTTTAATTTGTTCAAAGATAGTCAAAGAAAATATCATCTGTCTTCCTCAAGATTTCTTCAGACTCCACCATTTTTAAAACTGCAATTTTCAATTCGTGTATAGAAGAGTTCTATATATGAACAAAATCCAAAAAGTTGATCATATACCTCGACAGAGTCCCCGATTTATAAAGGACGAAGCTACGGTAGAGATTAAGCAATCAAGTTTTAATATATTAATCCAAATACTAGTCAAAAAAATGAGAAACGAGGTAACTGGGATTGTTGCCAGCAGATTTGGTCGACCATGCGTATCAAGAGAGCAGGCTCCGGACACCACTAATTTTCCTATGCCAAGGCAAATACGACCAGTTTCCAGATGAAGGATATTCTCAACTTTTACTTTTGTTTTGTTGTTTAACTAGTTTTTTCCATCTAATGGTAGCATGTTTTTTGATATAAACAATCAACTGTCACTTTTTTTTCTTAGGTTAGTACATCTTCCTTCATTCGTAGTATGATTTTTGATGTTTAAAGAATCAACTGTTACTTATGTTTTTCAGTTATATGACAATAGTTTCTTGAAATTATAACTTTTAGTTTTCTTACAAGTTTCATATTGAAATTATAGTTCACATGACATTATTAGAATTCAGTTTGCATACAGGTTTCATATTGACATTATAGTTCAGTTTTTTTATAGAATACAATATTCAAAGTTTTATTATAATTCAATTTTCATAAAAAAATTATATGCTATTACAGTTCAATTATGATATGGGATACTATATTCATACGTTGTTTCAATTAAGTTTCTTGTTATGTTACCACTAACAAATTTTTCAATCAGTATGCCAGTGTGATATCAAAAAATATTTTTTTATATTTTTACATGTTATTATACTTAAATTTTATTTTATGATTTAGATCTCATGCACCATAATGCACCAATATATTATTAAGCCTACAAACGGGATACAAACTTCATTAAATTTCAAATTTAAGCTAAGTTCATTCCAAACTTATTACGTTTAACAATCAATAAATAGTATGATACAAATGAGATTAAATAGGTTTCATACACAAAAATAAAAATCGCATGAAATAATGAGAATTCACTTTTCATACAGGCATCATATTGGCATTATAGTTCAGCTCATTTATATAATACAGTTTTCAAATTTATATGAAAATTCAGTTTTCATACAAATTTCATATGATATTACAGTTTAGTTCTTTTATAGAATACCATATTCATAGATTGTTTTGACCAAGTTTCTTGTTATATTACCACTAAGTGTTTTTCAACTCGTATGCCAGTGTATCATCAACAATAAATTTTTTTATTTTTACATATTGTTATACTTAATTTTCATTTTAAGAGTTAGATTCATACACAATAATACACGAGTATACTTTTAAGCCTACAAACGGGATGCAAACTTAATTAAATTCCAAATTAAAGCTAAGTTTATACCAAACTTATTACGTCCAACAGTCAATAAATAATATGATACAATTGACATTAATCAGGTTTCATACACAAAAAAAAACTAACATGACATAATTAATTATAAATTCATTACCAAAAGAGCACCAAAAAATACCAACACGTGTTTGTCAAAATAAATAAATCTAAACATAATAATTCTTAACTAACTTTCAGGACATAATTCCCTCACGTCTTCCTGTTGTGACCCTCTCGATGACATGTGCTGCAGGTGACTTTAGTGTTCTTTAATTTAACATCACCAACTCTCTTTCAACATATAGTAGCTGGTCTCTTTATCTTTCTCCTAAATTCAGGCGGCATCAATTTAGGTTCCAGCAAGTATTTTGGTATATCCCAAGTACTTTTGCATGGAAGAGGCTCAATTGAAATTGCGTATGCATCTTTAAAATTCTTATTATTGTAATACGGAGAGCAATAATCGTCTTCATGCAGGCGTCTGTATCTAAGAACAACAATGGCATGACCGCAAGGTATCTCATCAAGTTGAAAGCGGCCACAACTACACTTTCTGGTACATATACACACAATATACCGCTTAAGTTCATCGGTTACAACATGACAAATTCATACCACTAATTCAACATATATAAAATTTATACATTATTTATACAACAAGCATATCAACCAACCCCACATACTTAGTAAAAAAATTCAAATTTAATTACAAATTCATACAAAAATTACCATCACCAAAAAGTAACGATCATGCATAGTTCCAAACTAAAAACACAAAAAACACTATTATACCATGGATATACAAAAACAAGAAAAACACAACTCATACTTACAATTCATTATTTAATCAAATTATGTTACTTTCATACAAATTATTAACATCGCAACATACTAAATTTACACAACTCATACTTACAACTCATTATTTAATCAAATTATATACAATATTAATACACACTAGATTCACACAAATTATTTCAACTATTGTTAGACATAAATTGAACCTCGATTTTCAATTGTATGAAGAAAAAAAATTGTCTATCACTAACGTTATGCCGAAAATGTTATTTCATTATTAACTCTTACGTCCACTGAATTAGTACAAAATTCATGATACGTTAAAATGAATTTAACATTATAAATCATGAACAGTCAAAACTATACATTCAACAAAAACAAATGAAATTTTTTATCGCAAACAAACTTTTTTAATGAGACCAGAAATCAAAACATCGAATAACGCACTTGTAGAATCTCATCTTCCACTATGTTGAATAAATATTGATAAAAACTTTTCACTTTTAATGATAATTCCAATAAAAAAATTTCAAAATGATGAAAAGTCGTTGAATGGAGGAGAGAGAGAATACGTTGGAGACAAAAAATCAAATAAAAATTTCAATTTTGGAATATATCTACCAGATTTTCAACTGATTGAGAAAATAAAGGAATTTAATTTCAAAATCAGTTATTAGAGTTCTAATTGAATGTTAATTATGTATTACCATTAATATATATATTACCATTTTCGTTAATTTATCACAATTTTCTTTATTTAGTTTATTAATTCTTTAATTAATGAATAAAATTTTAAAGTATGTTATAACTTGAAAGTTTTTAACTGCGACAACTTGAAAGTTATAATCTACTGTCACAACTCGAAATTTTTTATATTAAATATGACATTTAAATTTTTTCACAATATAATTCCTTTTATTGGGCCTGCAAACTCAAAGTGCAATCGATAAAGCCCAACAGAGAGATAGTCCAGATGACCCAAATTTGTCTCCAAGAACATGGGTTTTACTTTGATCCAATCTCAAGGGTATGGGCCATAACTTTTTGGTTCTACATAACTCTATTTGTTTAATATCAAGTGTAATTTTTACAAATCACAAAGGGTAAGGAACAAATTACATTTCATTCCTATTCTTTATCAATTTACAAAAATCCCTTCAAATTTGTCCCATCCGGATACATAATAGTCATCAGGATACATAAATATTGATACATTACAAATTGTCTGTTAAGCTTAAAAAGGAAATAAAAGGTAAAATTAAATGTTAGTTCCATAAATCATGAAAAACAAATTGATACCAATCTCTCTTAAAATTTTAGGAACTTCAAACAATTCAAATTTATTTCGTAAATATCAAGTTAAATATTGAGCATCTAAATTTCCATCTACGAGATCAATATATGATTCATGGTTCTATTTACAAACCGTAGACTGGGTCCATAAATGCTAGTTAAAAATCTAGTTACTGAAGTTCATTCCAAGAGTCCAATCCATGATCCGTAGTTTGATTCACGACTCGTGATTTGGCTTCATGAAACTCAGGGTGAAATCCAAGTCTCTAAAGTTTGATTCATAAGCTCAATTACGATTTGTGGTTCCTTTTACAACACATATATGATGTCCGTAAAAGTCAAATTTTCTACATATTCCTAACCACTTAATCTCTTAGGTTCTAATAAGTAAGGTTTGATATGGACTTAGAACTTCAGAGGTGTTACAATATCTCTCCCTTGGAACATTCGTCCTCGAATGGAGTCTGAGATAAGTTGAAAAGAGTAGGGGAAAATATCAAATTTTTTTTATTTTTTTTAGCATTTTCATCTATAATTTTTTGATACATACAGATAATGCTCTATCTTTGAGTATTGTGATTACCTAATTACTTGAAGAATGATGCATCTTCGACTTCAAAAATCGACTGCAGAAAAAACGCCTAAAAAAAGGAGGTGAAAAGGTCTAGTTGCTAGTAGCTCCGGTAAGGGCTGTGAGTCGAGATCCATGGATGATGTCATTGTTAAAAGTGAAAAAAATTCTATGGGAGTTGATATAGATCAAAGAAGAAAGTGTAGAAGGATTTCGTCATCCCTTTTTTTGTTTTCAACAAATCAGATTGTTGATTTTTTTTGATTTTTTGTTGTTCATATTTTTGTAATACATATATGTTTAGATTTTTAATGTATCTACTTATTTTTCTTTCTGAAATTAATGTATAATGTCTTTGTTTCAATATTATGATAATTACATTTTTATCATGCACAATGCATTGTGTTCAAATATTAGTTTTGATACCTTAATTTATTAATATACAAATTAGTATGTACATAACTATTACAAATTTTGTTGTTTTTCACTACCAGATATATACACCCAAACTTATTCAACTAGAAGGTTCTGTATCTGTAAACATTATCAAATATAATTGTTGATATATAACACTAATGTTTTTATAACAATGACAGTTTGTATCATATTTATAGTTATGTATATGACACAACATTGATAGAGCAATTGGTTATTTATTTTTTTTTATTTTTTGTTGTAATCTTTTTCCGATGCACATGAGTTCTGGACATGATACATAAATTTAAATTTATAATAAATGTATCGGATACATATCAACTACCACACGGTAATGTATCTATCTCAAATGTAACATCTTATGTGCAACAATTACCTATTTAATATATCTAGTAGAAATATAATACTTAACAATTTAAACAAGATACATAAATAGTAATGTATCATGATAAATCTATCCATCTCGAAAACACAATTCAAATATAATGTATCATAATGTTGAAATGAAGGCATTATATATTAATTTAAGAAATAAAAATAATTAAATACATTAAAAATGTTAACCTATATGTATCACAAAAAGATAAATAACAAAAATCAACCTTCATCCATATGTATCCGCAATTTTTTAAGATGAAAAAACTTTTTAAAAAAATTTGAAGAGTACCTCTTGAATAACTTGAAATCATTAATTGGAAAGAGAAAAAATTTAAAATTTAAAAATTGATTTATGGATGTAACTATGAAGAGATCTGTGGTGTGAAAAAATGAAGAAAAATTATGGATATAATATTTTGAATTGATGTATGAAAAGGGGATAATATGAGCAAAAAAGGATTTTTGATATTTTTTGAAACGGTATGAAAAATAAAAAATATGGTAAAAAAAGTGTGTAGTTAAATATTTTTTCCTAATATCAATTATGTTCGAATTAATTACTTATGCATGAAAACTTCGACTATTCCACAGGGTACCCATGGAGAACTTGCTGAGACTTATGATCACTAGCTCTAAATAACTCTATCTGTTTAAACTAAGTCAAGCAAATAGGCAATGCAAGTGGTATGTACCCATTTAGTAGACTAGACTTGAAAATAGCTCAGCCAAACGCCCAAACCTAACTTGTGACTTATTATAATTCGTTAGCTATAAGTCCATCTAAATTATACAGGCTATTTAGATATTTGAACTTTTTATAGGACTAAAATCATGCTATTGACACCTGGCCAAACAGTTTTATCAACTCAAAAAAAAAAAAACTTAGCCAAGCTGTAAAAATAAAATAAAAACAAAAAATTATTCATACGGGTGATCGAGTTGATTGAGCATGTGATCTTTCAAATGAAGGTTCTCAAAATTCTAAACTCCTTGCATGCTTTCTTAGTCAAGCTCTCGTACGAGACTTATCTCCTATGTAGTTTACAAGTGAAGCAGGATTTATCATATGCATAACTAAAGAATAGCGCATGTGGTTTCCTTGTCAACGAAAAAATATTATTTTTCTATAGTTGCGATGTTTTCACTCAACACGACCTTTTCACCAGAAGCTCCAAAAAAAAAAGTGCAACATTTTGTGCTTTGTTCCTACCAATTTTCAGCTTCATTTGTCTAAACTTGAAGAAACAGATAGCACATTTCTTTATTGAAAAAAAAAAGTTGGTGTTTCAAAAAGGTTAAAAAAAAAAAAAGAGGGGAGGAGGAAAGAATTAAAGAAGCAAAGCAAGTGAAAGGTCAAATTACTAAATTTATTATTATTATCATCGTCATCAATTTTCATATGCCCCAACAAATTTGACAAAATATCTATTAAAATTTGAAGGCAACATGAAATGATACCACTTTCACAATTTAAAGTAAATGAATCTTTTATTTTATAGTCGCGGTGTTCAAATTAGATTCCTTGTCCCTAGACTAATTTCATAAGGTATCAACTAAAAATACTAAAATTTGAATAAATAGAAATCAAGAGATGATCGATCATCTACTTTCATTTGATATTTTGACCTAAATTTCTTGACTCCTCGATACTCAATCAATTTTTTTCTTGAATGACTGAATGTGTTTTTATAGCCTCATATCTAAAAATGTTTGAACTCTTTTTTTTTTATCGTGAATCATTGAAATAAGCAAGAATATTATTTTAATAAAAAAAATATCATTTTCAGATACTATTTCAATTGAACTATCTGAACAAGACATTACTTTATTTTCGAATTCTTAAATTAAATCGAGTATAATAAAATAATAAACTTACTTTCCGCTTTTTTTTAAAGCAAATGGATTTTTTTTCATAATTGTATTATTCAAACTAGCTTATATCTGCTAAAATTACTACTACTAGATTTTTAGGCAACAAGAAAAGAAATGATTCAGCCTCCACAATTTAAACGAAATGAGTCTTTTAGATAATTCAACTTTCATCCTACTTTTTTTAGCACATGGTTTTGTTTCCCTTTAAAATTCCTACCTATTGTGATTTGGTGTCAGTAGTTGCACCATATTCAATTTCGCATTGAAGGATCAATTTCTAATAAAAAAACATTTTTAAGGATTTTTTTTTCATTTCTAAAACTCAAATACTCTATCTTTAATTAAAAATAAACATCCTAAATAAATCATCTCGATGCCACTCGTGTTGGTAAGTAATTAGTTGTTCCACTATACATGATATCGACCCATGCTAAAGTTGATTAAGATAATTCATTATATAACAATTTTGGTAGGTTGTGGGTTTCTATCTTTATTAGGAAGAAAGTATCTATCCAATAAATTTTTGGGTGAATACTCTTGGTTCCTTAATTCTGATTTTAATTCATATACTATTTAATTAAATATATGTAATTTTTAATTAATTAAAATGTGCAACTTTGATCCCTTTATTTGTAAATATTATCAACTTTACCATAACTATATATCAATTGTATGTTCTATGAAAGGGACATGGAATCTGCTTTTTGTGCTTAATCAATTAGCCCATATATAAACACTGTTGAGATTTCATCTACTTGATTAATTTAGCAAATTGCATGCATATGTATCTGTTGCTATAATAAAATTGTGCAGACAGAATCTATTATTACAGTAACTTTTACTTTTAGAACAAATAATTGATGACCCAAATCCTATCATTTCACGTTAATTTAGGAGTATGAAAATTATCATAATTTTGTTTTTATCAGTCTCTAGTGCTTTTCACTATTTGTGTAAATTGTAATCATGTAATTTTAAAGTTAGGAAATATTTCATGTCATTTAATTATCATATTATTTGTTATTGTAATAGTTCATCTTTATTGTATTTCTTTTTTCATACAATAACAACATATTTAGTGAAATTCACAAGTAGGGTATAGAAAAGGTAAGATGTATGCAGATTTTACTACTACCTCATAGAAATAGAGAGGCGTATTTCTTTTTTCATACATATTCTAATATATTTTATTTTACTCGAGAATATATCTCGAAAATAACATCACTATCTATATAAAAAATAAATAAGATCGTATACACATCACCTAACTATCAGAACCTCACTTGTGGACTACCGTAAATATGTTATTGTACATTTTGTAAATGAATAAGGAGAAAAGAAAAAAGAATAAAAATTGAAAAGGAAAAAAATGGTAGTGAGGTGGCATGCCACGTGACTTCGATCTTATCCAAATTTGACATGGGCTTATCTTAAAGTTAACTTTAACAACGATAGGTGTATATTTCGTCCTATATTATGATTTAAAACAGACTTAACTAATAAACAAAAGTAAATGAATATATTTAACCCTTTTTCCTTAATTAATTAATTTAATGAAAAGAAAGACATCACTTTCACACCAACCCCTTTTGCTGCTTTATTATTCATTTAATCAACTGATTAAAAAGATTGCTAATATCGACAAACTCCTTAGTTTTGCTAATTACAATGATTAATTAGTATACTGTGTTGTGCCTGACAACTCTCTAATGACGACGCTTTTTAATAGCCAGCTGGAAAATTAATTAATCCCCATAATATCATTGGTTAAAATCCAATTTTCTTGACATGTTAATGTCAAATGAGCATGATTAGGAGTTTATATTATAATATTGGTTTGTTTTGAAGTACTTAGTCCTGTGAGGGCATGTTTCTGATTAATTTTAATAGCATAAATGACAAATGAATACGGAAACATAGTTAAAACAGAGTAGCAGTTAGACTTTTCACAAATAATTTTATTTTAGAGTGCGCAGCAAGATAAAATTTCATTTCGATATAATAACTTGTAAATTATATAGCTAAAACTATATATATTATACTAATTAAATCTCATGCGATAAACTCAATTATGAAAATATACCGAATGTTTCTAACATGCAATTTCCATCTGCTCAATCAACTCAATAATAAGTTAAATATGTATTAAATACCAAACAATAGTAACTTGTTTTGAATCAAGTGGATTTTTGTTGGAAAAATATTGTTTTGAATCATGTGGGGCTCGCAGCAAATTATGTCAATAACAACATGGAAATTGTAAAAATTGATTAGTTTCATATATTAAAAGATATAAATACTTTTCGAACCGACAAAAAAAATAATTTTACCAAACAAATAAGAATTGAGTTCTTTATCACTTAACTATTAGATCTACTTGATTATTTTATCCATATCGAATATTCAATGTAATAATCAAGAAATCAACGTCAGCAAAACTTTACAACACGTTTGATTGGCTAGATAAAAATAATAATTTCATATTTTATTATAAAATTTATTATGAATCTTAATTAATTTTGAGCTTATATGTTAATCTATTATTAATGTAGATGATATATTTAAATTTTGTCCTGTCACATTAAAATGAAATAGAATACAATCCATTTCAATCAAGTTGCAACTCCAATGAATCTTTCAAGTTGTCATTCTGTTAAATACATTTTAAAAATTCAATTTTCTTGCATTTTCGGAAATAACAGAGAGTTAAACATGTTGGAACCGACACAATATATAATACAAAATACTCTGACAGTTGGCAGGTTGGTGTCACTCATTTTTCTCATCATTGCACCTAATTGTGATTGGGAGTAATATGTCGACGAAGATTGTGGTGGAATAGATATGATATTTTTTTTATACAAGTTTTAAATTCAAACTTAAAAAGTGAAAAATTTGCATTAGAAGTGATTCTTTCAAAATGAATTTTACATGATATAAATTTAAATGAATTAAAATTTTAATATGAATAATTAGGAATGAAAAAGAAAATAATATATGTGTTATTCTGCTCTGGAAGCTGTGAACTGATGTGGCACCAGCTCTGTTTTTTCCACCCACATAACATGTTTATTCCATGTTTGTTTTACTCTTTATCTTATTTCAAACACCCTTCCTGTGTTCCCTAATTTCATGGCACTGCCATTGCCTCTGAAATTTTGTCTTTGTTTACATAATTAAAAAAAAAAAAAAACCGGTTGCACTAAAGCTTCCGCTATGCGCAAGGTTCGGAGAAGGCCCGATCATAAGGTGTTTTAAATATATATATATATTGCATATTTTATAGATCAAAAGAAAGAAAAAAAGTTCAAAAATCGACAAAAGATAAATGATAATTCTGGCTAAAAAGAGGTGCTACATCAATTTTTTATTTTCCAGCTTTATATTTTTAAAAATTGAGATATCAATCTTCAATTATAAATTTAAACTAAATACCAAAATATATTTTTTCTTTTCATATTTGTACGTAATTGCAGTACACAATTTAAAATTTCTGCTTCATTTTTGTATGTAATTTTTCGTTTATTATGCATTGATATGATGAGTTAGTTTGTTTTGTTGATGAGATGATTGTGCTTATTTGACAAGTTTATCTTATGTTGTAACTTCTTTTAATTTTCTACATTTAATAGATGAATTTTTGATGATTATTATGTATGGAAATGTTGGAGTATTTACTCTCTCTTTTTTTATATACAAAATTTAATTCTATGACTTTGCTACAATAGACCTTTAACTTGATGATCATTTGTGAAATTAACTCCGTTAATTTTGTTTGAAAAGTCAAAAACTTTCTATAATATTTTTAATATTGTGTTATACAATTTTTTTTCTTTTTAAGTGTATCAATAATTCACCCTAACGATTATTGTTCAATTAAAAAAAATATTTTATTATTTTAAATTATGATTGTAATCAATAACAATAACAGAAATACCTTATGTTTTAATAATACATCTATAACATACAAGTACAATAATAATAAAGATCCACAATACTTTTGTTTGAAAGACTAATTAGGTTATGTATAATCATCAAGAAATTAAGATTTCAATTATATGTAAAAAAAAACATGAGAGATAGAGGAGACAATGATTTTAAAAAAGACTCATCAAAGTGTAGTTAATACATTGTTAGAAAAGAGATAAAGAACACAATAGTTATGCTCCTAAGGAAGATCAAAAGAACATGCGGATGTAAAAAATATTATATAAAAATAATAATTAAAAAATAGTAGGTTCATTGCTTTTGGATAATACATAAGTATTGAAAATTATTTCTCTAACTTTTATTAAGATTGATGTCAACTCACATTTTAACTCTAATTTTAATGCAAGCATTTGTGTTTGTTGTTTAATCAAAATACAGAGCTATTGTCTATATACAAGAAATTTCTTTCTGATATTTCGACTAAAATTACAAAATTATTATCATATAATTAATGTCTTCATAATCATTAATAATAACTAAAACTTGAATTTTTCTATTTGAGTTTGAAAATAAAATAAGATCCTTAAAATATTTTTGATATTTAGAACAAATTTATTTTAAATATTTAATATAATTTTTAATTATCGCGTAAAACTCGAACAAATTGACTGATTATCTTGTAAATGACGATATACAGCAGTCATTTTGGAAATTATAGTATTTTATCTATTTATTAATCTACCAAAATAGTGTATTGCCTCAACAACAACAATTTCACTGTTGTATAAAAAAAATTATACTAGCATAATGTAACGCCAAAATATTACTTAACCTTGTGCATTAAATAAAGGGAAAAATGATTTTCAAAAATGATATGCGTATACCCGTCGTTATATAATTGAGACATCAAAATTTTTATTGTCAAAAAGCGAAATATTTGTATCTTTCACATTAATGAATGGACATGTGTTCTTAACTTGTGCATCTATTCAATTATTCACTTAAATTTAATCCACAAAATATGAACAACACAGATTAAAGAAAATTCATCCAAATAATTATCTAGGGGTTAGTGAGTGGGTGGGTTAGATAATTATTTGGAAGGATCTTCTTAATTCGGGTTGTTTTTGTTTTGTGAATTAAATTTAAGTGAATAATTAGATAGATGCACAAGATGGGGACACATGTCCGTCCGTTAGTGTAAAATATACAAATGTTCCACTTTTTGGATGGTAAGGACTTTGGTATCTTAGTAGTATAACGGAGGATATACACATATCATTTTTGAAAGTTCAGAAATATATTTATCTTTTTTCCCTCAAATAAAACATACGAGATGCATGAACACGAAGAGTTCCTTTTCCTTTTTTTTTTGTTATAATATCTATTTTGAGATCCGATTAATTAAGTAGAATTTACATCAAAAAAATTTATTTTAAAAAGCAAAGTGCTTTTTTTATTCATGTAGTCTTTTGCTTTGATTTAGATATTTGTTATCATTTATTGTTTATAGTGTTTTGATTATAAACTATTTTATTATATTTACCGTTATTTTCTCTAAATACTCTATACTATTTTTCTTATTAAATAGAATATTTTTTTTATCATAATTATTTTAATTTGCTACACTTGAATATTTTTTTTTTCTATCTTCACAAAATAAAAATAAAATTTCGGCATATTATCATAAATTATTGGTGGTAGACCAAGGTGAAAGATGCATGCAACCACAATATTACTCAACTTTCCAAACTAATAACATACCAACCAATTTTGTGGTGGTCTTTTAAGCAACCAATTCCTTTTCATCATCACGGGTATGCTTTCCTACCCTTTAAATAAGACGGAAAATAATTTTATAAATAAATATTTTTTTAAAAAATATTATATAATATATGAATTTTTAATACAATAAATCCACATATGATACCAGAACAACTAATCGACCCATACTATATCATCAAAGATTAAAGTAAAAGTATTGGATAAACACACATTTAATGCACAACGTAAAATAGTTAATCGCAATTATTATTTACATCAAAATGAATCAAATTTATGTTATCCATCTTTAAACAGACTTTTCAACTATAATTAAAGGAATAATAATCATTTTGATATTTATTTACTTCTTCAAAGCTGTTAATCAACATAAATTTATATAAAAATATCAAATCTAAGGTTTTTTCCTTTTTCTTTTCTTATTACGTGTGTTTAATGTATACGCCGCTTGGGTGTCACAAATGTATTGTATCCAGATAAGATACACTCACATCACATGCACCTAAAATATAATACGTAAAGTACTTTATATTATAGTAATATTATTATATAATTATCAATATGAGTTATGATAAGACTAGGGCTATTCAAAATCGAATGAAAGAAGATAATTTAAATCAAAAAAAATTATTGATTTATTGTTAATGGATTATTGGTTCAACAATTTTGGGTAACGATTTTGATATTTTTTATTATCGGGTTATCGATTTTTAGCGATTTGAGTTTTTTTAACGGATTAGCCGATAACTCTACCATTCGATATATAAAGTCTTTGACTTAAGGTTTAGTTTCATACTTTTAATTCTGGTTCTCTCAAACTCTTGGTTATTCTAATGTGTCAGTGTTTGCTTTTAAGCAAGATGAAATCTGTCAATTGCATGGTTCACTTGGTTTGTCAACTTATTTCTAAAGTGATTTTCAATTTTTTTTAATGTCAAATCTTAACGATTCAATCGATAACCGAACCCATAATAATTAATAATCGATAAGTCAATATCTTATTAGTTCAAAAACAGTTTAGCGTGTCTACAAATCGATAATCGATAAGATAAATTAATAAACTTTAAAATCAAACTAAATCGATTGTCATTCATAAGCAACCCTACATTAGATGATTGATCATTCTTAATTAAAAAATTGAGTTTGTATCTTTTAAAAGAGGTCTCGGGTTTAATCTTTAAAAAATAAAAAATTTGTTGAGAGGTTATTTATAATTCAAATAAATATTGCTCTATATTTGTATTGTATATCTCCTCTCTCTTTCTCTTTGTAACCCTGCCACCCCACAGTCCCAACCCCACCTCAAAATTGTCGGTGTCAGATCTCCCTCTTCCCCACCAGCTAGGGTTTCTTCAGATCCACATATCTCCTCGATTTCACACTCCATTATTAATTATCCCTTTCCGGAGTTCTTGCAATTTTGATTTTTGGGATTTAGGGTTTTGTTATAGGAGGTATTTTGTGGAAATGTTGAACCCATTTCTATGATCCTTGCTGAGGGAGAGTTTATGAAGGATCAGGATAAGGTGTTAATAATAATACCAGTTTTGGACAATTTGAAGAGGATTAGGTGGGACTGGGACTGTTCTTTCGCCATTCGTAGCAGAGGACGTTGGGGTAAATGCGGCTGAGTTTTTGAATTGTGGACTGTTGGTTTTTTGGATCACTCGATTCGAATTTATAGCTGGGTTTGTGGGGTTTCGGAATTAGTCAGAAAAATGCAGCCTGATCACCGAAAGAAAGTGAGATTTTTGTTCCTCTTTTGGTAATTTAGCCTGAGATTTATCGCTATGATTATCGTCGTATTGTTTGTGAATTGTTTTCTGATTTCGGTGGTTGTTCCTTTTGCTTTTTTCTATTTTATTGTGATTTGGGGATTGGGGTTTGTTAGGTTCTTGGTGAATTCTATTTGTTTTTTTGGTTGGATGTGAAATGATTAGGTGGGTTACTTTTTTCGAGACTATCTGTTTGGAATGTGATTCTTTCGTCTTTTCTTTTGTGACATTCATGTTTCCTATGTTTAATCCTCATTAAAGCATCAAGTTCTTACCATGTTTCAGTTGAATTCCAGTTTTTTGAACAAAGATGATATACTAAGGGAAAAAAAATTAGAGAATATTCCTGGAGTCTGTGAGTCGAATATAGGAAGAGATAAAATTGGACGAGGCACTTGCTACAACATTAGATTCCACTGGTATTTTGGGACAAAAGATCTGCCCCAAAATGACTAATTTTGCTTCGACTTGCATTGCACTGCTTGTCTTCTCCTCTTATGGCATCAACCATTAGTAGACTTAAAATTAGATAATAAATGAGTATAACAATATGTCTGTTAGTGTTTGTCACCAAATCAGTTTGTTGTACTACTAGTTTAAGCTTAAACTACAATCTATATCTCTTTTGGTCTTGTTATTACTATGAGAAAATAAAGCCATAATTGAGAAAGGAAAAAGGGAAAAGAGGTCAGTTTTTTTTTGGATCTTTTGCTAGCATGATTTCCAAGTTATTGTTCAGTGGTCATAGAAAATGTAATAATTTTCTTGTTAGAGGCTAGGGTTGCTTCCTTCCCACCGCGTCCTTCCTTGTTTGTTGGAAATATAAAGAGAGTGCACCGAAAAAGAACCGGAACTGGATCGATCTATTCTATGGTGAAGCATCCACCATTGTGCCTTGGTCGTCAAAAGAAAGGGGCACGAACAGTCTTAGTCTCGATTCCTCAAAGCTAGGGTTGCTTCCTTCCCACTGCGTCCTTCCTTGTGTGTTGGAAATATAAAGAGAGTGCACCACAAAAGAACCGGAACTGGATCGATCTATGGTGAAGTATCCGCCATTGTGCCTTGGTCGTCAAAAGAAAGGGGCACGAACAGCCTTAGTCTCGATTCCTCAAGGTTGTACTAGCTGTAATAGTATTTGAAAAACCTTTTGAAAATGGAATCTTTGTTTTCGGGCGAGTTTTCTTCTCCACCAACAACCAAGACGCATGAAAGTGGTTTCCAGCGCTGCTGGGCAGAAAGTCATGATGGCATGAAACTCAATTACGTATGCTGATTGTTCGTCCACTTCAAACACTCAAAACAGACCATTTTTCGTGTGTAGCTTTAGCGCGCACCCTTTCTCCTATGAGGAAGGTTCAAAACAAATTATCCGTCCTTCTATCAATCGAGAAAAGAAGCAAGCTAAAGCTTCACTATGTAAAGCAAAGCGAGATGCTGGGAATCCCGTTGAGTTCTTACGCTTTCATGTTGACAACTCAATTTATTTGATTACTACAAGGATGATGCTTAGTTGTAAGTAAGCGTTGGTAGGAGCGGCGGGATGATGATGAGTATGTAAATCAATAAAGACCAAAAAAGAAGAAATGACAAGATAAATTAGATATCTATGGAAAAAATAACGATGTAGAGGGCGACTGAAAAGGAGGCCCGTTCCTCTCTGGGGCGATCTGGTCTAATTGAAGTCAACGGAGAAAGGGAATGAATCTGAAAAGACAGGTTGAGAAGGGTTGCGAGCCGGATTGCCCTTTCTTTTCCTTTCCTTTCCTGGGCTAGGTAGCCGTTAATGAAATATCCGAGGCATTTTCTGCTTTGTGGAGACAACTTGTCTTCCTCGGGCTTCCTAGAAATGAGGCTTATCCGTAGCGCGAGGTTTGATTCAATGGAATTTTCAATCTAGGCCTACTCAAGTGAAAAATGCAAGAAACTTTGAATTGGACGTAGATAGCCTTTTCCATCTTTTCTGATTTTGATAGGCATCCCACCCTCACCTCAGGATGAGAGGACTTCTTTGAGCCTTTAAAGCTGACCGAAACACGTTATACCTAACGAATTAGCGTAGCTGTGGGAATCTCGCTAGTATTGATGAACGAGTGCACTTGAAATCATAGATCCATTTTGTGATCCACGCAAACAGAATTAAGGAACTGAAAACATTTCCAATACCGGCAGTAGCTCCCGCTGAAGCAATTGAGCAAGTTAGCGACTTGTCAAAGCTTGGTGGTAGGTTTTGTCGGAAAAAGAATGTTTTTCAGCGGGAGTCTTCACACCTGGCCACCCCGGTTCCTTTCTGCTTTTTTTCTTGCTACGGGATTAGCCTGTTTGGTCCCTGTCCCTTAATCATCAGGTTACCCTCGGATTCTTCCCTCCAGATATGTTTGAGGTGGGCGGGAAGGATAGAGCCCAACTTATTATCCTACCTACTCAATATCTATAAAGAGAGACGGATTTCGCCTTCCACGCCTCGCCTCGAGGTGGATCTAATCTTGCATGACCTCGGTTGGTTGCCGAAAATGACCCCTCGCCTTGGTCTCCAAATAAGTCTTTTTAATAGTCAAAAGCACCTTAAAACCAATAGTAAACTCCTCAATATCCGTCTTCTGGGCCTGAGCATGTTTTTCATAGTGGATGCTCCGCTTGGGTAGAAAGAGATGTTAGGTAGATAGCTATTGCTGGCCTAGGATCCATTGTGATTCGCTTTCTTGGTATGGAGAGATCTCTGCCTTAAAAGAGAGAGCTCCTAAGCCTTATTCTGCAGAACAATGAGCGACGTAATTCCCCATTCATCTGAAATAGTTTCACGCGCTCTAAGCCCGGCCCGCGCGCGGTTAGGAAGATTGGCCGCAGAGCGGTACCACCCACCCTACCCTGAAATGTAGATAGACCAAAAGAGGGAATGAAGGGATAGGAATAGGAATTATAGTACTATTGGAGGTAAATAAAATAGTGTGTGCTGCACAGAAATAAAGAAAAAGAGTGAGTGAATGAAAAAAAGAAAGTAACCTTAATGGAATTAATGTGGCCACAAAGAGTTCTGTGACGATATCATCTTTATGAAAACCGGTGACATTGTTTATTCTCTTCTTTTCTATTTTCTTGTGATTTGGGGATTGGGATTTGTTAGGTTCTTGGTGATTTTCTTGGTGAATTCTATTTGTTTTTTTGGTTGGATGTGAAATGATTAGGTGGGTTTCTTTTGTTATTCTTGAGTGATAGCTGAAAAGAGTTGATAATTGGTACCTTCCCCCATACAATGGTTCTTTTGCGCCAAGTGGGTATTTTTGTTTATTTCTATCTTTGTTTTTATTTGTAACTGAGATTCAGAGGCATGTTTTTGTACTCTAGACCGCCAAAACTGAATGAAAATTTTCCAATCATTTGATAAGTTAAAAAGTTTCTGATTGTTACTTTGTGTAGATGGATTTATCTGAGTTGTTCTTTGAATGGATCAATCATCATTCTTTAAGTATGTTGATTATTTTGTAGTTAAAATTATCCTCTGACACTTCAAAATTCAGAAGATGGATGGATTATTTCCTGCATTAGTTATTTTGTTTACTATGAGTAAGTAAATTCATTAAGTTGTTTTGCAGACAATTAAAAAAGGTATATGCAATTCCACTACTGAAATCATGCAGGTGGCAGTTGTTTTACTTGCTTTAAATTAGGTAATATTTTTTATGTATGGTATGCTATTGTGATCTGGAATTACCCTTGCTTTACTTAATTAAAAAAAAGGTATTTTCCAACATTCAGGTTTTGACTGTACTATATTGTTGAATAATATTTTGGAAGGGTGACTTTTGTATGTTAAATTCTCTGTTTGTACAAATGTTAGTAAATGACAATTGTTGTGATCTTGTGCATTTTCTTCTGAAGTGTTGCAAAACTCAATAGAACGGAAGAAATATGACGATTGTTTATTAGGGATTCTCTTAGATGCTGCTTTTACCTGTGGATGAACAATGTTGAATGCTCATCTATTTTATCTGAAATGAATAATCTGAGTTTATGTACCATGCTGCAGAGTTCAGCTGAGATGGACTTCTTCTCTGAATATGGTGATGCAAATAGATACAAAATTCAGGAAGTCATAGGAAAAGGAAGCTATGGTGTTGTTTGCTCAGCCATCGACACACACACTGGTGAAAAAGTGGCAATTAAAAAAATTCATGACATCTTTGAGCATATATCTGATGCGGCACGGATCCTCCGGGAGATAAAGCTTTTGCGACTTTTGCGCCATCCCGATATAGTTGAAATCAAGCATATTATGTTGCCACCTTCAAGGAGGGATTTTAAAGATATTTATGTTGTTTTTGAGCTCATGGAGTCAGATCTACACCAAGTTATCAAGGCTAATGATGACTTGACTCGAGAACATTATCAGTTTTTCCTTTATCAGTTGCTTCGTGCCCTAAAATATATACACACAGGTAAATCAGTCAGGTCTCTTGCTGCATCTTTTGATCCCATAGAGTTTTAAGTGCTTATAATATTACACGTAATCTATTTCCCCTTGCTTTCAAATTTCAGAAAGGAGTATTTTTTTAATGTTTTTATGTGTCTTAATGGGGCACTGATCAGCCCTGTTGGCATCAATAAGTGCAGTAGTCATTTCATGTGAGTTGTCATAATCACGATGATTCTTGTTTTGCTGCAGCTAATGTCTACCATCGAGATTTAAAGCCGAAAAATATCTTGGCAAATGCAAATTGTAAGCTCAAGATCTGTGATTTTGGATTGGCGAGAGTTGCATTCAACGATACACCTACCACAATATTTTGGACGGTAGGTGATATTGAAAGTTATATATGTTCACATATTTCTTCCTCCACCACTCCTCCACTTATCTGTTGAATGCATTATGTATTACCAACATGTTATATTCATCTTTACTGGTTTTCGCTCTTGTAGTAACTTCACTGGTGAAAATTGCAGGATTATGTAGCTACTAGATGGTATAGAGCTCCAGAGTTATGCGGTTCATTTTACTCCAAGGTATTGTTAGGATATCCATGAAAATTCTTTCATCAATATAATATATTGATCATGCTTTTGTCAGTTTGCAGTGGAAAAATTTCACGTAGTATATGAATTCTTCTTTTAAAAAGGATTATGGAAAAAAGAATCAAATTAAATCGATAGAAATGGGAATACAACTTCTTGTTGTTTGTTTTCTCTCTAATCTAACTCTTTTTTTATTGTACTTCTAGTAAACAAAAAGTTTGATGTCCAAAAAAACTTGACATGTGATCAATGCATTGGTTAATAGATTGAAATGTTGTATGTTAGGTGTTGTCACAAGCTAGAAGAATTTCTCATTTTAACCCATTGATTTGTTCCCTGTTATGATTAATAGCACCCAAGGGTATGGTCTAGTGGTCAATGAAGTGGGTTTAACCTGAGGTCTTAAGTTCAAATCCCAATAAAGACAAAACACTAGGTGATTTCTTTCCATCTGTCCTAACCTTGGTGGATAGAGTTATCCGGTACCTGTTGCTGGTGGGAGGTGGCAAGTATCTTGTAGAATTAGTTGAGGTGTGCTCAAGTTGGCCCGGACACCGAGGTTGTCAAAAAAAAAAAGATCTCGCGGTAGGCATCTACTTCCCTGGTCTCTAATACATTCAACTTAGGGTGGCGTTGGCCTTAAATGTTTGTATATGTGCATGTCTCATGTGATATTTCTGAATTCTGATGGTACAGCTTTCTTATTAATGGATCAGAATTATTGTTTGCATGCTGCATTTGCTAAACATTTTGCATTTCACCTTTTTTATGGAATTGCTGATTCTCTTGTGCAATACGGATATTTTGCACTGTTGCGAGGTCAATCACCCTTCTTAGTAGAGCGTCAATTTTCTTGGAATTTGTTCATAATCATTGCAGTGCATGTAGTTCTCACTATACATATTTTGATGTTTTTCTGCTTGCAGTATACCCCTGCAATTGATATATGGAGCATAGGCTGTATCTTTGCTGAGGTTCTCACTGGGAAGCCGCTTTTTCCTGGAAAAAATGTAGTTCACCAACTGGATTTAATGACTGATCTGCTTGGAACGCCTTCAATGGATACAATTTCTCGTGTATGAATGTGTTTGTGAATTCATATTAACATTACGTTTTGACAATTTTTCCCTCAAAACTTCTGTTTCTCATTAATCCTTTTTGTGGTTGTTGCAGGTGCGTAATGACAAGGCTAGGAGATACCTAACTAGCATGAGAAAGAAGCAACCTGTTTCTTTTGCTCAGAAATTTCCAAATGCGGATCCTTTGTCCCTTAAACTTCTTGAAAGGTTACTTGCTTTTGACCCCAAGGACCGACCCACTGCTGAAGAGGTTCGTGCTATCATGCCAATCATACTATTTAAACTTTTCTTAAGGATGTTTTAGTATAATTTGTTCTCTTGCATGGCAATTACTAATACCCCCGCCTACCCAACAAATCAGGCACTAGCTGATCCTTATTTTAAGGGCCTGGCTAAATCTGAAAGGGAACCATCATGCAAGTCAATTTCAAAGATGGAGTTTGAATTTGAGAGGCGAAGAGTGACGAAGGAGGACCTCAGGGAATTAATATTCCGGGAGATACTAGAATATCATCCTCAGCTGAGGAAGGATTACTTGAATGGTGTAGAAAGGACTAATTTTCTGTATCCGAGGTTGTATCTTTTTTCTTGATATCTATTCATTGGCATACCCGTTAAAACAAATGATTTGTTTTACTGACTAGATATTGCTTTTCCTTGCAGTGCTGTTGATCAATTCAGGAAACAGTTTGCTCACCTGGAAGAGAACGGTGGTAATGGCGTTCCAGTGGTTCCAATGGACAGGAAGCATGTCTCTCTTCCAAGGTGATTATGGGTCCTGATGCTCAAATTTCCTCCTCTATACTATTATGTAGGAATAAGTTCAAATCTTTTCTTTATATGACAACTTGGTATGAAGCATTTGAGTTGACTGGATTGTTGGTGCTATTAAGGAAACCATTTGATGTTTCAGCTTGGGATGCCATGCACTTATGTTGTAATTCTGTTTTAATTGCATCTTCCTATATATTTACGTAGTATGTTTAATCAGACTGTTGCTAGTTCAGATATGCTAATACTAGCTTGCTTATTAAATTCATGCTTCATATGCATCTTAATTTCGGCTTCAGATGTAATATATATGCAATCGTACAATATTTGTCGGCCTTCTGTTTGCTCTTTTTAAGATGAATGAATAGAAAGTTTATTATATCAACTTGTTTGTTTGGTGTTATTTTAAGTTAGAAATGATAAAACTGTGATTCTATTGCAGGTCTACAGTTGTACATTCAAATCCAATCCTTTCGAAGGAACAGCCTATTGCTGCCAATATGAGAGACCGGCAAAATGGTGAAGAGTCTTGCAGTAGAAACTGCAGAGATTCTGATGGCCTTGCAAGTAGTCTAACAAGAACCCTACAGGCTCAGCCAAGAAATGCCCTAGGTATTTTCCATTAATCATGAAATACTTTGCTAATTTGGCTTTCTATAATAAAAAACATGATTTTTCTAATGATGCTCGTCTGGTTCTCAATCTTCTATTTAAATCCAACAGCCAAACCAGGAAAGGTTGTTGGTCCAGGTTTTACTTATGAGTCGGGAAATAAAGAAAAATATGATCCTAGACCTCAAGTCAGGAATGCGGTAGGGGACCCTCAGATTATGCCTCCAGTGTACTCTTACGACAGAAGTGGGGTGGTGAAGCAAGAAAGGCCGGTTGAAACAGAGAGGGATATGAATTCTCATGCAAAGCCAATGGCACCATGTGGCATGACTGCCAAGTTAGCCCCAGATATTGCTATAAATATTGATAGCAACCCATTCTATATGATGCGAGCTGGAGTTACAAAACCAGATCGTGTTGATGACCGAATTACCATAGACACAAATTTATTACAGGCGAAATCTCAATATGGTGGAATTGGAGTTGCGGCTGCAGCAGCTACCACTGGTGCAGCTCATAGGAAAGTAGGGACTGTTCAGTATGGTATGTCCAGAATGTACTAGAAAATGGATCCAAGTGGTGAAATTGCCTTTATGAATACTTGTTGGGTCCTTGTCAGGAATGGTGGCAGAGACTCTGGGACAAAAGGGTTATGGTGGTTGTACAGACGGGGGAATCTGCAGGGATCTAGTCCTATTTTCTAATTGTCAGTTTTTCCTAGTTGTTATCACATAAAAGACTAAATGATATTTTCATCATGAGATTCATGTTAGTGAAATCAAACCTTGATTGCCTCATGGTAATGTTTGTGCCCATACAACAGTGAAGGATCAACTTCTCTTTTTTTGATCACTGGTTAAATTAATTTCCTTTATTTGCCCCTCATTTGGTTTTTGTAGGTATTTTAAATATGAAATTTTCGTATAGGCCGGGCCTGTAGGCTGTATGTTTTGTTTATTGTTGTACATTATGGTGATAAATCAACTAAAAATTGCTGAAAATAGGGACTCAAAAATGAAGCTGGTAATTATGGGGAAAAAAATAAATAGGATTTTATATGTATTCATATTTTGAGGTTTGATTTTAATGTTTCTCTTATTTTTGATTCATATCTAGAGTTTAATGCACTTTTTGCGGAACTTTTTTTCTATCTTTTGATCTATTTGTAGTTTCAGGTTATTTTTTTTCTACAGACCAGTTAAATCTTACAATCAAAGTTTGTTAAAATACTAAACGGAGACAAAAATGGTAAGATTTGACAAATTTATTAGAACAAATTTACTCAAGAGATTATTTTTAAGGGACCACTTTGAACTACCCAAATATCATAACGTACCATATTTTTATTTTTTTAAAATCATTTTGTATGGTTCATCACGAAACAGATACCAACCAAACCATAAAAGAAACATTAGGATTAAATGAGAAACTTTCTGTCGTTAGATTGACCAATAAATCATTTTAGTACTAGAATATCTCTAGAAAAAAAATCATCAAGTCAAAACCAATTTAATGTGTTTTGGTAGCCAAAACTCATCTACATATTCTCCCAATTTAATATGTGTGGAATACGTTTATAATACACTTGGGTTTGTCTAACTGTTTTTATTTCCTTATATTACTTCGTCTTGTTTTCCCCCCTCTTGAATGTTATGCTCTTACTTTTTAATATCTTTGTCTTATTGTTTTTGTTAGTCTGTTTTTAAAAAGAACATCTTTTCTTCTTGGGCAACTCTTTAATTATACACAATATTAAAGAGTATTTTGGTATATCACCATATCTTTAGTTTAAAACCATAAAACTCAAAAGTCTACTTTACTTTTATTTTAATTCTATATCAAGTTAAAATTAGACAAATAAATTGAAACAAAAGGGTCTAAAACACATTAAGATTTTCAGCCTAGTTATGTATCAAACATGAGGTTATTAACATGTTTATAGTCAGATCTATCTATGATGGAAAATGTAAGAAAAATAAAGTGTACAATATTCTGATTTTGATGATTCTTGTGTCTGTATGTAACATGACTAGTTTAATGATTGCAGTTTTATAATGTATCACTTGGGTTAAGATCAATTCTTATTTAACCATAAACACCTCAATTAAGTTCCCTTTTAATTCTCACCATTCATGTATCAACCTCACCTCAAAAAGCTTAAAAGGAAAACAAGACCAGTTTTATTTATTTATTGTTAAATTATGACAATGGTGTTTGAATTTGTTTGCGCGCAATTCGTCTATTTTACTTAGCATCTACTATCTTCCATCAATATAAATATGAGATAATTAAAGGGAAAAAGCAATTTCCAGCCAACAGTATATTATATACCTAGGGGATATTGGGGTGGAGGTGGGGGACAAGGCACATAATTTCATGGAAAATGCATAGCATGTGTTTCTCCTCATAGCCATAATTATTCAAATATCCTTTTTTCAGCATACATAGTATCCATTATGTGTGTTATGTGCATTGGTCTCAACAGAAACCCCACATTGTTTCAGTGTCTTTTTTACCCACTTGCTATTGTCAGTACCTACCCACTAACGTAACTGATAAAGTTGATCATGTCATGTAATTAGGAAGTTACAGGTTTAAAATGTACAATCTTCTATAAAAATGTAGGGGAAATTTGAATAATTTTACACTAAAAATGATACAATTAAATTTATATGAATTCAATAACACACGTCTTAATTTAACCCTTTATTTTTAGTCCATTAACCAATGGTTTGAGTATAAATTGAATAATGAGCTAAGTAAAGCTAAGTAAGCTAAATAACTATAAGTATAAATCTCGCAATTATAAGATGTTATAATGAGTCAGTAAACTATTTGTAGGTTACAATAGTGAGGCAATAACCGATAGAAATGCTCCGATTGGGCTCTAAAATATTAAGACCAATGAATGGAGGCCGCATGGAGATGTCGATAATTATGTCAACTAATATTCCTATGGCCCTCAGGTTCATTCAAGCTCGTTCGCGGACCTGATCCTTCTGATATTTAGTCTCCCATTGTCTCTTTGTCCACATCATTAGTGTTGAGAAAATATTTTTTCTAAGATTTCCAACATTAGCGTACCTTAGCCTTTAGCGTATTTCTTCTTTCCGTTTATCGGGGGATCGACTTTCCCAGGCTTTCTTCGATCTTTTCCTCAAAGGGCATAGCGAAAATTTTGATGGATTTCGTATAAACTACTACTAGTGGTAGTATTATTACATGTTTTCAAAAAATATCTAAATGTATATATACATAATTCATCTGAAAATAATATTAGCATTAGAAAACTTTTAATGCATGTGGCTCACATATTTGAAGCCTGAAGGTACGTAATTTTGCATTTTCACCCTTTCCTATTTAAATAATATATGTTAAAGGTACGTTACCTACTAACTTAGATTTATATTCTATTTTCAACAAGAAATTCATGAAGCTTTACCTAATTAGCTTTACTTTTTTCCTTTCACTTGAAAGAAAATTAGTGCGGTTGATTTGATATTAGAAATTTCCTTAATTTGTCCCACCACGACTTTGTCCTAACAAATTTGTTAGAAATTGAGCTTAAGAAATAATTAAGATACACGACAGATGGATTAGATTTGGATCAATGAACTAATTAATTAGCGGGATCAACTTAACTCATTAACAAATGTTGGCTAATTTGTATGTTGGTGGGATGAACGTAGTCACACGCTTTCTACAACAAGACAATTTTGTCTAATTATTATATAATTAATGTTTCATTATAAGAACGTGATGCCTATTTCATGTTGTTTAATTTTTGTAATGTTTTCTTCATTAATTGTCATGATTTTTCATTTTCATTTTTCCTTTTTATAACTATTTTGATTTGTTGTATACGATTCAAGGATCCTTCGGAGACAACTTCTTTATTTTCACGAGGTAAAAATAAAATTTGCATAGACTCTAATCTTCGCAGAAGGGTCGGAGCCATGTATGGGCCTAGTGGGTTCACCCAAACCCCCTTTGATAAAAAATTACACTGTTTATATATGCTTAATATATATATATATATATATATATATATATATATATATATATATATATATATATAGATGTTGAACCTCTTTAGCTTATTCGTGTATTTACTTCTTTATTTTGACTCCTTTTCACCACTTTTCAAACTTCACTTATAAAATTTTGCTAGATAGATTATGTTGTTCTTGTATCAAAGTTAGCAAACCAAAAACAATAAAAATAAAAAGAAAAAAAATAGTATCCAAGTCCACATAATTCATTGTGTGTCCTTAAAGAATTTAATCTCCTCACTGTACCCCAAGGTTATGGATTATTTTCTCCCAAGATAAAACGAATAAACTATTAAAGAAGTAGCGGTACCTCAAATTTCAATAATTTTAGCGAACTCAAAAGCCAACGAAATCACACAAAGACTCTACTTTGTTTGTAAGAAATGGATGCAAAAGAAGGAGAAAATTCAATGTTGAAAAATGAGAGGAGAGTCCTCTATTTATAGACAACAAAGGATAGTGTTAGCATGTGTTTATTGTGTCTTATCAGAAAGATCACAACTCTTTGAAAAAGTCACAATTCTTTGCAAAATTCACAATCTTTCAGAAAAATCGTAACTCTTCAAAAAGTCACAACTACCTTTTGCGAATGGTCACACCCTTCAAAAAATGCACAACCTTTCAGAACAGTCACAATCCTTCAAAAAAGTCACAATCTTTCATAAATGTCACAATTTTTTATTTTCCATTCACACTTTTTAAAATCCATTATTATTGTTACATTGACTTAGAAAAATATACATGAGATAAAGAATATGGCCAAAAATTTGCAATGACGTTCTATGGTTGTTTCTTTCCTCCTCGTGTTACATGACTTATTGATTTGACTTACTGTAGAGTATTTTTGAATATTGTACATTTTCTGATTTTATATATATATATATGCCCTTTCTATAGCTGCATGTATATTGCTTGTTATCTGCCTTTGGGAGGTATTTTATTGTTCAGCTACTCATTAATTCATATTGATTGTGATAGGCAGGTCAATTTGAGATTAATTAAATTTGAATCATAAAAATAGATTCACCTTTGTATAGAGCACAACCTCCAAATTAAAGATAATTAATTTTAGAATTCGAATTTAAAGTAGTTATACTTCAAAGCAGATATATTCTATATATTTACTTTTTTGGTATGGAAAAGAGAAATAATTAATGGTAGAGCAAAACTAATAGCTTCTTATTTAATTTCGCCTGAAACGAATTCCACTACTAAAAAATTGCCAAAAAATGAACCATACAAAATGTTCTTGAAAAGCAACGGACAGGGTCCTTTAGTCCGTCGCTTTTCTAGTTTTTGTTTTTCTATTTTTCCAGAAAAGTGACGGAGTAAAGGACCCTGTCCATCGCTTTTCTGGAAAAATTTTAAATAAAAAAAGCGATGGACGGAGACTAAATATCTGTCGGTTTGTATTAAATAATTTTTTTTTAAAAAAATAAAAATACGGAGTCCGTCATTTTTTTATATGTATTTTTAAATTAAAAAAATTAGGAGCAACACAGTCCATCGCTTTTTACGACCCTGTCAGTCGATCCTTCAAAAGCGTCGAGCAAAAAAGTGATGAAAGTGACTGCGTTGCTTTTCCGTCGAGTTTGACAAAAAAAGCGACGTAGTACTTCACTTTTTTGTGTCGATTTTTGGCAATTTTTTAGTAGTGTTCCTCGCTTTAATTAAAAACAAGACAATTAAATAAGAGTGTTATGTAATTTGTTGTGAAACTTAACCAAATAATTTGTTATGTAATTTTTAAGGTTTTATCAAAATTCCTTCAAAAGAAAGACAAATAGAGATGATGCCTTTTTTCTTCTAATGCTCGGATAGAGTCACACTTGACATTTGAAAATAATGTTGAGACAAGACCTTCGCATAATGATAATATTGAAGCAAATCTGGCTTTGAAGGATAACGATTTTGATGACCTAAATGATATTACTCATTTGGAGCTTGAAGACTTCTTTAATGATTATAATTGATGTTTAATTTCATTATATGATTTACAATATGTAGTCATTTTTATGTACTTTTGATTATCATATTTTTACGTTGAGCTATTTAAAAGAAAAGAAGAAAAAAGGACTTATGTTTTGCTAGCAATATTGTTACTTATTTTATCTATTATAATGTATTTTTATTTTATGAAGATAAATTTCTCAATCTTCAATTAGAACCAAGATGGGAAATAGAGATATGTTCCTTTTGGACAGTGCTACAACTCATACGATATTAAAAGAAAAGAAATATTTTCATCATTTGATTATAAAAAAGATCTATGTCAATATAATATCCGATAGTACAAAATTGATTGAAGCCTCTGAAAGAGCGGTCTTATTACTACCTGGAACACGATATTGGTAATTGATAATGCATTGTATTGTAGTAGGTCTCAAAGAAACTTGTTAAGTTTCAAGGTTATTCGCCAAAATGGCTATCAAATTGAGACTGCGAATGAATGAAAAGTTGAATACCTTTATATTACTACAATAAATACGGAGAAGAAAATTGTGCACGAAAAATTACTCGCACTTTCTTCTGGATTGTACCATACAAATATTGGTACTATTGAATTACATGCTATAGTAAACAAAAAGTTTACTTATTGTAATGATTTTATCATTTGACATGACCGGTTGGGCCATCCCGGTTATAATATGATGCGCAGAATTATTTAGAATTCACATGGACACACTTTGAAGAATCAGAAAATTCTTCAATCTAAGAAATTCTCTTGTTTTGCTTATTTCCAAGGAAAACTGATTATTAAACCATCAGCAACTAAGGTTGGGATTGAATTCCCTACGTTTTTGGAACGTATACTGATGATATATGTGGGTCAATGCACCCTTCATATGAACCATTTAAATATTATATGGTCTTGATAGATGCATCTACAAGATGGTCACATGTGTGCTTATTATCAACTCGCAACATGGTTTTTGCGAGATTGTTAGCTCAAATTATAAGGTTAACAACACAATTTCTAGATAGTACACGACAATTCATCGTGATAATGCTGGTGAATTTACATCTCAATCCTTTAATGATTATTGTATGTCGATTGGAATAAACGTTGAGCATCTGGTCGCTCATTGATTAAATATCTCCAATTGATAGCTAGGCCATTGCTAATGAGGACAAAACTTCCTCTTTCAGTATAGGAGCATGCTATTTTGCATGCAGCACCACTTGTGCGTATAAGGCCAAGAAATTTTCTTGAATTTTCTCCATTAAAGTTGGCTTTTGGAAGGAAGCATAATATATCCATCTTAGAATATTTGGGTGTGCGGTATATGTCTCAATTGCTCTACCGCACCGCACAAAGATGGGTCCCCAAATAATATTGGGAATATATATTGGGTATGAATCTCTTTCTATTATAAAATATTTGAAATTTTTGACTGAAGATTTATTTACGGCAAGATTCGCTGATTGTCATTTTGATGAATCAGTATACCAAATATTAGGAGGAGAACATAAGCAATTGGAAAATGAGATAGATTGAAATTAATTATCATTATCTTATTTAGATTCTCAAACAAATCAATGTGAGCAAGAAGTTCAAAAGATGATTATTTGTAGAATATTGCAAATCAACTGCCGGATGCATTTATTAACCTTCCACGGGTTACTAAATCGCATATCCCACCTGCGAATGCTCAAGTTTGAGTTGATGTACCGATAGGACAACTTGTTCAGACAAATGAGTCTAGGCCACGCTTAAAATGTGGAATACCAATTGGTTCCAAAGATAAAAATCCTCCAAAAAAGGAATAAATGATCAAGATAATCATAATTTGGGGAAAATTGCTCAAGAAGATCCCAGAGATACAACAAATGATGATACCACCGAGGAGGTCCAAGTACCTGAAAATAATGAGAATGAAAAAATCTCAATATGTTATGTCTCGACAAGAAAACGGCGGAACCAAAATGATATTGTGATCGATAATATTTTTGCTTATAATGTTGCTATTGAAATAATGCAACAAGATAAGGATCTTGAACCAAAATTTGTCGATGAATATAGTCAGATAAATGATTGGCCAAAGTAGAAGGATACAATTCAAGCAGAGTTAACTTCACTTGAAAAACGTGAAGTTTTCGAATCAATAATTCGAACATCTGAAGGTGTCAATCCAGTAGGGTACAAATAGATTTTTGTGAGTAAACGAAATAAAAAAGGTAAAGTCATAAGATATAAAGTACGACTTGTAGCCCAAGATTTTTCACAAAGACCTGGCATTGACTATATGGAAATATATTCCCCTGTGGTGAATGCAATTATCTTCAGGTATATAATGAATTTGGTAGTTAATGCAAGGCTTAAAATGCACCTAATGGACGTGGTCACTGCCTATTTATATGGCTTATTGGACCACGACAATTTTATGAAATTTCCAAAGGATTCAAAGTGCCTGAAACATACAAGGATTCTCGAGAAACATATGGTACAATCGTCTTAGCGAATATTTGCTAAAAAAAGATATAAAAATGATCCAATTTGCCCAGTGTCTTTATGAAAGGTCTGAATAAGAAATTTGTCATAATAGTAGAATATGTTGATGATTTGAATATTATTGGTACTCCGAAAGAACTTTCAAAGGGAGTAAAATATCTGAAAAAGAAGTTTGAAATGAAAGACCTCGGAAAGACAAATTTTGTCTTGGTCTACAAATTGAACATTTTACAAATGGGATATTTGTGCATCAGTCAACATATAGTGAAAATATTTTAAAGAGGTTTTATATGGATAAAGCACATCCATTGAGTACCCCAATGGTTGTGAGATCTCTTGATATTAGTACAGATCCGTTTCGACTTTATTAAAATGACGAAGAGCTTATTGGTGCTGAAATACTACATCTTAGTGCAATTAGTGCATTAATGTATATTGCCAACAATTCTAGATCAGATATAGCTTTCTCTGTAAGTTTGTTATCAAGATTTAGTTTTCCTCCAATATGAAGACACTGGAATAGAATTAATCATATATTCAGATACCTCCGAGGGACCATTGATATGAGATTATTTTACTCAAATGAATCCACATCACAATTGATTGGTTATGCAGATGCGAGATATTTGTCTGATCCCCATAAAGGTCGATCGCAGACAAGCTATTTATTTATATGTAATGGTACAGCTATATCATGGCGTTCAACAAAGCAAACTATGGTTGCTACTTCCTCAAATCATGCAGAGATAATAGTCATCCATGAAGCAAGTCGAGAATGCATTTGGTTAAGATCAACAACTCAACACATTCGAGAAACATGTGGCCTTTCTTTGAAAAGAGATGTTCCAATAATATTGTATGAAGACAATGCTGCATGTATAGCTCAACTGAAGGGAGGATACATCAAAGGAGATAGAACAAAACATGTTTCACCAAAATTCTTTTTACTCATGATCTTTAAAAGAAGGGTGAAAAGGATGTCCAACAAGTTCGTTCAAGTGAGCATTTAGCAGATATGTTTACCAAGGCATTGCCGACTTTAACCTTTGAGAAAATGAGATACAAAATTGGAATGCGACGTCTTCGAGGTATCAAATGATGTTTTCATGAGGGAGAGTAAAATACGTGCTGCACTCTTTTTTCGTAAACCAAGGTTTTGTCCCATTGGGTTTTTCCTGGTAATGTTTTTAATAAGGCAGCAATCAAGGCGTATTACCAGATGCGTGTACTCTTTTTTCTTCACTAGGCTTTTTTCCACTGTGTTTTTTCTAGTAAAGTTTTAACGAGACACAATATTTATGGATGCTTACGATAACTATGTTTATTATTTCTTGTAAAGTTTTTAATGAGGCACATTTCGAGTGGACATCCAAGGGAGAGTGTTAAAAGCAAGTGAATGTTCATTTAAGTAGGACCCACTTGGCAATTTGTAGACATTGAATGTCCATTTAAGTAGGATCCACTTGACAATTTATTGACAACTTGTAGGCAAGTTGTACTTTTTTTTTTGCTATAAAAGTCATTCTCTGCAATACAAAATTGATACGGAACAATGTTCAAACTCTCCACTCTCAATTTCTTATACTCTTTTCTTCTTAATTTGTTAAGTTAGTTTATTTTATAAGACTGGGAGAAAAATAATTAATCTTTTATTCCTTTTTCACTCTTTCCTATTCACGGCCCACTCACACCAAAAGAAAAAAAGTTACTTGTTGAAAAAGGTTTAGTTATATCTGCCAAGTTAATAAAATTGAAAACGTGTATCTACAACCAGTAAAATAAGATTAAAGTTGGATTTTACTTTTGTACAATAAATCTAGTAGTCACATGATTTCACAATTCACAGTACAAAATTTAGAATTTTAAAAGGAAAAAAAAGTAATTAAAAGTGAGATATAGGGAATCAACCTGGCTAAGAGTGAGTTGTAGTTGGATCACGTTCAACAACTTAGTGATCCAAGAAAATTTGTACTTCCCAACGTACACTATATTACAAAAGTTGAGACAATAAATAAATTAAACAAATAGTAAGGTATATATAAAATATAGGTAGTGTGTAAACATGTAATGCTTGAAGGTAACAAAAATTTTGGCAGCTCTGATCACATGAAATCCCAATTCCCCTACAAACTAGTAACCCCACCACCCACACACCACAAAATCAGCATATCTTTGAATTATAATTTAAGTTATATACTGACTACTGCAATAAATATACTATTTAATTTGTATAAAATATTATAAATTAATACTCTCTCTAATTCATATTAAATGAATTGCTAGATATAATATGCTCTCTTAAAAAATATATTAAAAAACATAAGCTACTTTCTGCTGTTAACTTTTAACTATTTTCAAACTAGTCTATTAGAAATGTAAAGTAATTTAGAATTTCATTAAATGAAAAATAAATATAAAAAAAAGAATCCCAACATTTTACTTACTATGAATTAGAAGGAGTAACATTTAACATATTTAATTACATTTAATTAATTGAAATGTGTATTTAGTCTCTCTCTTTCTCTCTCTTTTAAAATACAAAGTGTGTTATTTTGAGATTGTTGTTAAAGTTATAAAATATTACAGTCGCTAAATATGAAGTAACATTACAAACTTATTTGTCCGTTTAAGGCAATAGAAAGAGAGAAGGAAGAATTATTGATGAATAGGTAATATCTCCCATTAATAGTTAATTATTCATTCGTTTTAATTTATTTATCTTACTTTTTTTTAGTTAATTTAAAAAATGATACTGTTACGTCTTTTTTTTAAAACTCTTTACTTTAATACTATAAGATTAAAAAGTCTTTTTAACTTTTTAAAACTCCATATCAATTAAAAATCTGACAGACTACTTAAAACGAAAATATAAAATGTCATTATATATGAAAACTCCTCTAACATTTTCTTACAGTCGTTCCTCCCAATATTTTTAACAAGATTATTTTCCTAATCAAGAGAATCATTAGTTCATCTTTTAAATAATTGAATGTTAAATACTATACTTAATGAAACATGTGAAGCGAAGGTGGTAATTAACTCAATTTTACTACTCTTATCTATTAAGTAGTAAAGTAATTATCTTTTAATAATTATAATATATGAATGAATAAATAATTACGCCGACTGATGTCTCCTTGTTGGAAACATGAGTTGAGTGACTAGTCTACAAATTAATGAGCCACGTCATCATCAGATTAATAAGATTAAAACAGAAAAGGATTTTTGTGTGGGGCTCAAGGGTGTAGTGTAGGGCCCGCAAATTAAAGTTTGACACGTGGATCCATGATTATTGGGTGCAACCTTTGTAGAGAGAAAGAGAAAGCACATGGGGATGGTGTTACCTTCGAGAATTTCATGTGATCACATGTGCTTCTACTCTGTTTTTTTTTAATTTATTTTTTTATTAAACATGGACCCCACAAGCCTGAGTCCCTATCCTGTTTTTCCTATACCCTCATGTACTGGATCACACTGACCCTCTCCGTTCCTTACTCGCCGACTTTCACGGACGTGACATTCACATGCGACTTTTACAACTAAGTAAAATCACCTTTTTTTTGTTTGGTTGCTTCACATTTTACTCCATTAATCAATATCCAAATTGGTGTGTTAACTAAACAATTAATTAGATTGATAGAAATTAAAAAGATTTTTTATTTATTTCGTTGATTTGGAGATGAAACAATATAGACTTTATATTTCATTCAATCACTTGTTTGATACTTTTACGCACTCATCTAATCCATCTTGTTTGGCATGCACTTTTAAAGATTAGCGAATTTCATATCAAAAGTCATTCTAAAACATAAAAATAAGAATAAAATTTGTGTATAGTTTTATCATTTTTCAGACTTAATTTGTTAAAGTATTCTAATTGTTTGTGAAGTGATCAACTACATAAGATATATTTTTTTGGATAAGAAGTATTTCCGTACAACTTCATTGTGTAAACTATATCATAGTATATATTAGAGTTAATGATCAGATATACGTCTATACATTTTTTTTTTCTATTTAAAGTATTACCAATCATTCAAGGTAAAAAAATAAAACAATTGATACGGGAGAAGATAAACTCACAATGGCATGTGATGCGTCGCGGTGACAAATCAATATCCATCGGGGGATTCAATAAAAGCCCAAAAAACTAAAAAAAAAAAAGTAGGCCCAGTTTCGTTGGCATTGACATTTCTATAACAACAATAATTTAACAGTCGTCCACCACTTTCACCTTATAACCATTCTCCTCTTCCTCTTCTCTTCCTCCCCCTAAAGAATTCCATGGAGAGCAGTTGTAACAGTGAAGAATCAAGGGCAATAGTAGCCACATTTTCAAGAAAAGATAAGAGGATGACTCAAAAAGTGTCTAAAAGGCAAAAAAGGATGAGAGAAAGTGGCTATATTGTTAATAATAATGAGAAAAATGAAGAAGAAGAAGAAGATAAGGAAGAGGTGGAAGAGAAGATCTTGGCATTGCAAAAAATAGTACCAGGAGGAGAAACACTTGGGGTTGATATGCTATTTGAAGAAACTGCTGGCTATATTTTGCAATTGCAATGTCAAGTTAAAGCACTTAAAGTGCTTGCTAGTTTTGTTGAAGGGACTGAGAAAGAAAAGATGAAGCTTGGAGGTTAAAAATGTAATTTTCTTTTTAATTTTTGTTTTGGTACATTTTGGTTAGTAATCAAAGACCAAGTTAGCGTCTTTTTTTTTCTCTTCTTTTTGAGCTAAGGAGAAGGGCAAGTGAAAATTAATTCAATTGTTTGATTCTCTTCATTTCTGTCCTTTTTTTGTTGGGGTTGGGGGATTGGGTGTAGAGAGATCTTAGAGATTTCAATTAGGGATTAATTTTGTTTTAATTTAATTTTTCATAATATTATTCATTTTTAAGTGTTAATTTGGATGGATAAGTAATAGGTTATGTATGAATTAGTGGAGATTATTTAGTAAATAAAGATATATATTACCTATTGTGATGATAGATATGATTTCTTTACGCAAAGATCTTGAATTTTAGGTTTTACAATAAAATCGTTTTGATATTCTTTGCCTGTAATAACTTTACATGGTACAATTCTGAATCCGTCTTAGTAGGAGCATAACTAATTTTAAGAAATTAACTTTATCTAAATTTTGAAAAAATAAATATATTATAAATTTAAAACTAAATAACTTAAAAGACTGGCATTTTGAATCTGTAAGTTTCAATTTCTAACTTTATTTCTGAATCAATAACAACAATAATATATTCAGTAAAATTTCACAGATAAAATTTAAAAAGATTAAATATACACATATTTTATTTATATCTAGTTAAGAAAAATAAGCTATTTTCAAAAGATTTTGACTCAAAAAAAGAAGATAAGGAATGTTCTTGGATCATGTAGTAGAAATCTGGTTTTGAGTAACATGATTTGGAGGTATCTACAATTCTCTTTACCAAGAAAAATGGTCCTCAGTTTGCCTTTGTCCCCCCCCTCCCCCCCTCTTTTTCTTTCTGTTCTAATATTAAGGTAAATGTGCCATATTAGATCCAAAGAAATGGCATTAATTATAAACTAGATTAAAAAAAACATCTAATTTTAAGGAAATTAAACAATGATGAATTTAGATAAAATGATATGGATAAATATAAAACTTATACAGCTAGGTAGCCTGAGTTTTGGATTGAAGTGCAGGGATTGTTATGTTATTAAAGATGAATCTATATAAATCATGTGGTGCAGCAGCACTCAATTTCCCAAAATAGACAGGTAATATATGCAGTATTCAGGTACGACACAGCATCCGATGTCTGACAACTTGTACTAAATGGACTGATTTAGTACAATATCTATTCATATTGTGCCACATATACGATTTTGAATCGATAATCATCTTTCGAGGAACTCGATTAATCGAAGGCTAGTAAGATTATTGAAACCAAATGCAGATCTCAAAAGTAGGCTCACTAACTATTTTTTCTGTCTATTTTTATTTATCTATTATATTATTTTGAAATGTTTAATAATAGTTATTTAGTTTATAAAATTAATAAATAATTTATCATGATTTATTTATTTTATTCTTGTTAATAAATACTATTTATTTTTTAATATTTAGATGACTTGCATTTAATATAATTATCTCTATCATTTACTGTTTTTTAATTCTTATGCAAGTCAATAATGAACAATTATTATTGAATAAAAAATTTGTATAATTGAAGAAACTATTTAAAGAAATAATGACAAATTCCATGTGAATTAGTGCCTATGTTGTTACCACGTGTAATACAGCAAAGATTGTGCAGTTATATTCGACTGCAGAGTTCTGAGCATGAATATATGGACCTCAATTGCTCACGTGGGGTGACTGGGCTCTTTGATTTATCTCACTAGTGGGGCTTTCTTTGAGGCCCAAATAATTCTCCGTGTTATATGATACTTCATAGGAGTTAATTTTTGTAAGGGGTCATTCGGTCAAAAATAATTATCAATTTTTTTTTTATATATATTGTATAGATATATATATAATTAGTGTATATTTTATATATAATTAAGTTATATTTAATTTTTGAATATATCATAATATATATTCAGTGTAAAATTCATGTATAAGTAATCAATATTGTATAGTCAGTGTATATTCTCTTATATTGTATAAACTATATTGTATAGTCACTTTATATTTTCTATGATTTTTGGCTATTTTTTAAGTAAATAAAACAGGGTTATATTTGTTGTAAACTAATTAGTTTATTGTATGTATTTGAAATTATCCCTTTTGTAAAGTTTACCTAAATCCCATAGTGATTCTTCCCAATTACATTCTATCCCTATTCTTTTAAAAATTACTCGAAATCTCTTTTTTAGGTCACTTTTGGATACATCACGTACGTCCTAATACATCACGTAAAGTGATTTATCCGATGTCCTGATACATCACGATATCCGACTGATACATTGCATAAAGTGATGAATTCGACTGATACATCGCGTAAAGTAATTTATTTGACTTTCCGATACATCACGTAAAATGATGTATCCGACCGACAGTGATGTATCACAGAATAAGAAAGAGAGTAGAAATTTTTGTAATTTTTTTAAATAATAAGAAATTTTAGAGAATATTTTAAAATAAGTTGTGTATTTATATAATTATCCCTTAATTTTTGTACCACTTATTAGCTTCGTTTGACCAGAATTAAAATAGAGTATATAAAGTGTAGGTTTCATGTCATATAGCAGGAGATGGATGGGAAAGTGAAGATTGATACACAAGTCACTGTCAATAGAGGAAAATTCAAGTATCTTATCTTGGATTTATAATCAAAGAAAATGAAGAGATCGACCAAATGTCACACATCGAATTAAAGCAAGATGGATGAAATAGAGGTGTGTATTCGATGAGATATGTGATAAGAATGTGTCACCGATACTTATATTATATGTAGGTTTTATAAAGTAGTTTTTAGACTCACTATGCTATACATGGTGAAGTGTTATTTAGAAGATAAAAATAGTAGAAATGACGATGCTTAGATATATGTGTACATGAGCAAACTAGAAAAGACAAAATTAATTAAATTGAAGGTATACGAGGCACAGTGGAAGTAGATTTTATGGTGAATATGATGCGGGAAGCAATACTATATAAGATGGTTCAGGCACATGAAGTGGAAGAGCACATATGCCCTAGAGAAGAGGTGCGAGAGGTTGAAGGTCAAATATTAAGGTAAACAATTAGTAGGTAGTCGAACGTTTTATCTCTTCCTAATAGTAAAGGAGGATTCTAGTCTGGAGGAACTATATATTCCCTTACTAATATTGTTATTATTATGCTATCATTATCGATTTATTGTAGTGTCCAGTTTTATTTCTATTTTTATTTTCTATATTCGAATTCTTTACAAATAAAATCTACATATAATCTATCATCTTTAAACTTCACTTGTAAAATTATACAAAATATGTTATTGTTAGCTTCGCCTAACACAAGTTAATGCGCCGTAACACCCTTTTGTGCTGCACCCATGTAAAGATAATGACATATGCTACTAAATGTTACATCTTAATTCAAATTAGGACGGACTTTAATGTGCAATTTATGAGTTTAGCCGAATTGTTTATTGTTTGTTCACGTTTTATAATATGATTGGAAAATTCTAGTAAACAAGTATAAACAATTAAATTTTACTGAAGTAAATTAAATACGTTATTGTAAAATCTTAAGGGGAAACTTTATAAATTGGATTCATTAAACAAGTATTTATCCAAATTTGATTCAATCTGAATTATTTATCTGAGTTCGATTTATAGGCCAAACTATTTACCTATTTGCCCCATTGTTCTATTTACCGAACCACTACTTCTTCATGCTTGATACCATCGGAGTGTGTATGTATATATATACACACATCAATTTTTACTAGCTTTGCTTAGTCTTAGTTGTTTACTTGCTGAGTACCGCGTTGTTAGTACTCACTCCTTGCTAACTACATTTGTGTAGGTTTTGAGCCCGAACAGTGACTCAACCTTTCTTATTTTCATCTGAGGCTTTCTGAGACGATTTGAGAGGTAGTTGTTGATTCCGGTCGTCTTTCCTATTCCTCCTTACTTATTACTTTATTCTATTCGAGAGACAAAGATTGAGACTTGTATTTATTTTATATCTTGTAGTTAGAAGGCTTGTACATGCGACAATCAATCTTCGAGGTATTTAAGTTGAAAGACTTCCGCTTTTGTTTATTATTTACTTATTTAGACTATTTCCATTTTATTTATCGAAATATTGAGTTTTAGGCTGACTTGTCCAGTGGGAAAAAGACAGGTGCCATCACACCCGAATTCGGATCGTGAAAAATTGGTATCATAGCCCAGATTCGTAGGTCTCACGTGTACAACCCAAGTCTAAGTAGAGTTTCGAGGATCAGTACGGAGACATTTGTACTTATCTTCGAGAGGCTATGAAGACTATTAGAAAATACCTTCACATGTTGATTCTCTATTGTGCGTCCTTGATACGATCTAATTCCTACCGTTTCACTCTGTCCTCTCTCTTATAGCGATGACTCGTGCTTGGTCCTGCGTGTGAGCAATTGAGGTGTCGTCGCTTAGTGTTAGTATCAGATCTGGCATTGAGGTGGAAGTGATATAATTATGGAAAAGGATAAGTGCCATTACGTCAGAATTTTTGGTCGTGACAAATTGGTATCAGAAACCAAACCCAATGGTACCAAAAAGCCAAATTGGGCGAAACATGGGCTAAAGGCTCAAAATTCGAATTCGAAATTAGGGGTATAAATCCGAGAATTTTTGGATGCAATTGTTCCTCTTAGTCTTAGGAACTCAACGGTGAAAACCGTTTCATAAACCCAGCCCAAATTAAGTCACAATCGCCATTTTAAGAAATTCTCATTTTTTTTTAAAAAATGATCATTTCCACCTATTGAAATCCCCCAAATTCATGTTAAAATCATCAATTAATCATTAGAAAATGACGAAGTAGGGTCAAAATAACTTACCCAATGAAATATCACGAGAAATCCTTCTCCAAATCGCCCCTACCGAGCTCCAAAGTTCAAAATGGCATAAACTCCGGCCAATAGCATAAACTCCGGCCAAAACCCCTTTCAGTTGTCGCTTAAGCGACTGGGGGTTCGCTTAAGCGACGTTCGCTTTTGCGGACATTTGGCCGCTTTAGCGACCTCTGCCTCATCGCTTAAGCGACTAGGGACTCTCTTAACCGAACTCCCTAAGTGTCCCCTGTCACAAAAGCGACAGGCCTGTCACAAAAGTAATAGGCCTGTCACAAAAGCGACAGGCTTGTCGCTTAAGTAGATGTCGCTTTAGCGACACCCCCTCGCTAAAGCGAAGCCTGCAACAGACACAACTGCAGTTCCAAAACGAAATCTGCTTAATACTATTTAATTACTGTTTGATACAATCAGAATATATAGATGTCGTCAGACAGGATATCAATGTTTGTACGATAAAACTATCATTAAGTTAGCAATGAAATAAATAGTGATACATATCTTAGATGGTAGATGTCCATCTAAGTTGGAATGTATCGTGCGTGTACTCTTCACTTTTAGTATCGCATCCGTCTTGACATGACAAGTGTGTGAATATGAAATCCATATAGGATATGATCAATTGATTTTAAATACTTTAACCAAAATTGATAAAAAAAATTATGATAAAAAAGATATTTCTAAAATAATAAGAGAATATGCAATTTGCATCAAAACAAATCAAACACTCCCAACCATGTATAAGTAGAGCGAACAAGTAACGTCACTATAATACATGCATAGTGGCTTTAAAACAATAATATCATATCTAGTGTAATTTTATAAGTGATATTTAATGAATCTAGTGTAGGCAATTTTACTTTTATTTTGTGATTATTTTTAATAGATTTTTGATTCAAGTAATACATATCAAATTAACTATGGAAAAAAAATTACAGTAATAAAAAAGTTATATTAACAAACAAATAATGTCAAAAAAGATTGTTATGTTTATAGTATATTGAGAAAATTATTGTCAAAACAAATTATTTCAACAATTTTTGTAGGAATCAAAATTTTACGGGTCTCTACAAGATGTGTTTAATTTCAGTTAGGATTTTTGGAAGCAACTCTACCCTAAATTCTAGTTGATGCCTATATAAATAGTTCAAAACATCTCACATAAATTCATAAAATATTCATAAAGAGATTAAAATAGATCAGACTCTTTTGATAATAAAATATTTCAAGAAAATTCACAAATTCCTTCAAGTTCAAATCATCGCATTATTTATTAATAAAATATTTTTATTTATTATGAAAAAAATTCAGAAAAAAAAATCAAGAAGGGAACAAAATTATATTCGCATTATTTATTAATAAAATATTTTAATTTTATCATATTTTCTTTGTGGTTAAAGAATTATTTTCTATCAATTTAAAATTTATTGCAAACCATAGTCTCGTCAGCGCTTGGACTTAATGGGGCTGCCAATTACACTTCAAGCCGATGCAATTCACAATCATGGCCCAATTATACACCACCTATGGGTCATCATACACCGTCCATTTTATAATAATAACACGTGTCCTCTATCGGCTCCAAAAGTGATATTTCATTTTATTCTCTTTTTTTTCGGGGACAAGATTTGATATTCCACAGAGCCCCAAAAGAAAAAGATATCTTTTCTGATTATTCTCATTTTCTACAATCAAAAACCCTAATTTTGGCTGCTTTGGAGTTCATTGAATCTCATTAATCCGTTTACTGTTTATCTGATTATTTTCAGGTTTGACCATGGCGGATGATACCGTTACCAACGGCGAGGTTTTCGATGACGCGCCGGTGGAGATCGCCGTTGATGAAACTTCCGATGCTGCGTCGAAAACCTCTGCACTGAAACAGAAGATAGCCGCGCTCGAGCAAGAGAAAACTCAGCTTCTTCACGAGAACGATGTGATCAAACAGAGAATCGAGAAGCTCAAGAGCTCAATCGAGGAATCTCAGAACGAAAAGGAGGAGTTGCTGAAGAAGGTGGAGAATTTCGAGTCGGAGAACAAGGCTTTAGGATCAGTAGCCGCCAGAGCCGCTCAGCTGGAAGGCGAGGTATCTCAGCTGCAACATGATCTCATCACTGCTATGAATGATCTACAAGGTTCCAATTCTGAGTTATCAGGGGTAAAGTCGACATTGGAGGTATTGAAGAGTACCGAAAATGAAAAGAGTGTGAAGCTGGATGCTGTCGAGAGTGAAAGGAATCTGTTGTTGTCGAAATTGGAGAAGTTAGAAGCAAGTGGAAACAATCAGAAAGAAGAAGTAGAAGGGAAGGAAGAAGAAATCAGGGGTTTAAAGAAGCATATTGAGGAATTGGAGGGTACTGTTGTGAACAATGAGGAATGGGAAAAGGAGAAGAAAGAGCTTCATATGGTGAAGGAGGAATTAGAGAAGAGGGTTAAGGAGATGATTGAGAAAGCTGCAGAGTTGGAGAAGAAATTGATGGAGAAGGAAAGGGTTATTACTGAAAGATTTGTTGCTAGCAATATCAATGGCATTCCTGTTGGTGATGATAAAGTTGGTTTTCTTGGTGGTGAAGTAAATTTTCCAGTGGTTGCTGCATCATCAGTTGTTGCAGTTGCAGTGGTGGGCGTTATTTACTATCTTCGATACAGATGTAAAGCCTAAACCCTTAGCTTGATCTTCAATAAGTTTTAGTATTTTTGGTTTTGTGCTGATCAAGCTATGGAATTTACAGTTTTGATAGTTCTTTGGTTATGTTGGATTATCAGTTAACTTTTTGATCTTAATCAGATAATAGATTACACTATTATGGTGCTGAAATATGTTTGTTTGCTAAGCTTGAGATAGTTGACATACTTGTACTAGTGCTTCTTTCTCATTTCCAGGAATTTGATTACAATGGTTTTTGTAGTTTTTCCCTTGTGATGTAATTGCTTAAAGAGTTTCTGAATCTGTATGTAATAATGTGTTTTCGTCGAATGATTGATTGTTTAAACACTTTATTGATTATTTCTGCTTTATAGAGTGTTGGAGCTATATCACTGTGAAGCAGGGTTGTTGCTATTGCAATTACATGACATCATTTTCGTAGTCTTCTTTTCCGATTGGATTAATTACTGATGCCTCTCCCTACAAGTAGTTGCTTTGCAGTGGAAAAAACTAGAAAGATGATTACTATTTTGAACATATCTTATGTAGCAGTAATGGTTATCTTCTCTGGGTAGTACATTCTCAATTGCCATAAATTTGCAGAGCTCTAGTTTCTTTAGTTGATGTTTTTCTTATGAAATGGTAAGTTTGTATTCATAAACAGCACTATGAATGTGCTGGAACTATGTACATTGTGCCAAAAGTGTGAAGACTTAAGTATTGCCCTATCTAAATTTATAGTCATTTCTAGGAGCTCTATGATCGATTAAGCTTCATTTGCAAGTTTCTTTCTACCCCAAAAGTAAAATAAAAAATGTTGTTGGCCTTTATCTTCTGGATGTGATTGTTCTCATCTTTAAAGCATCTCAAGTTCCTCTCTTTCCGAACTGTCCACCATCTACAAACTGGTATAGTGTTCCACCGTGTTATCTTTCTTCTGTCTGAACCTTCCCTGATCCAGCTGCTTAGAAAATCAGCAGTGTTATTTGGCATTCCCAGAAAGTTCCAAAATAATTGCCAAATCTGATCTGTAATTGGATAGTGAAGAAAACGATGCTTGTTGCTTTTGTGTCTCTTCCACATAAGTGGCACCTTCTGCAGAGCAAAATACCTCTTCTCTATAGGTTGTCGTGGGTTAAAAGAGATGCTTTCGCAACTAACCATCGTTGGTTATTACGATCATCAGCTTGTTAACATTGGCACCTGCAACTCTCTGATTTGGTCACATTTTCATTGTGCATTGGGGCTGGCTGTTTTATTGATTCATGCCTCAGTTTTGAATTGTATATAAGAAGTGCTAAACATGACTTTTTATGTGGATGGGTCATGAGACGTGATGGTTCTCAACCCACTTCATTACATATACCTGATTTATGCAAGTTTATCCATCATTTCTCATTGTTATTTGTTGACACTGGCCATTGTTTCTTATTTTTCTATGTATTACTCCATCACTTTGGGAACTTAGATGTGTGGTCTTACGTTTTCAACATCACCAGTTTGTTGTTGTTAGCTCTGTTGCCTTTGAAATGCACTGTAGCTACAGGTTAGACCTCTGTGACTCTGTTGGGAAGTTATCTTATCCGATTCTTGTGGTGATACTAAAGGATGTTATCTAGTGATCACTTGGGTTAAAACCATAGTGAAGGTTCAAATCTTACCGTAGACAAAAGAATGTTGGATGATATCTTTTCATTTGTCTAAAGTTTTGACGGGCGGTGATATTTATTTGCTTATAGTGTCTAAGTATACCTTTTGATTTCAGTTCCTTAAGATCTTGGAAGTAGCGCCTACATATCCTCATAGCAGGTCTAGTGTCGAACAGAACACTCGATTACTATTCTAAGATGAAATTCAAGACTAGACTGTGTTAGCCTGTAGGTGAACTTTATTTTTGGATTTTGTGTCAAATTTGGAGGCTAGAATCACAGATAGTTTTTGCACAACTAATCTTTATATCCGAGTTTCCATCAAAACGACATCATATTCAATATAATTTTACAAGTGAGGTTTTGGAAGGATAGTGTCTACGCAAATTTTTATCATTGGGAGATAGAAGTTGTTTTTAATTGATTCAATTTCCATTGAAAAGCAACAATAAGAAAAGAAATTGCATATAATTTTACTAGTATATGATTTGCTGTTACATATATTGACATATGTCCTGAATCCTAGATGAATGTACATGCGATTTGAGCTACATATATTGACATTTAAAATACGAATCGTGCATACAATTATAATATGCTAGTGACTGAAAATACCAAAAAAAAAAGAAAAAAGAATCCACCTTGGCCTAAAACAGATATTACTTGTCGCATATTTTGATCTTCACGTCCCTTAAAAAAATAGTATATGTTTTGACAATCATGTACTTATTTATTATTTTTAATTATTAATTAAAATATTAATCTCCCTTCAATAAATGCAAATCAAACAAAGGGAATGAAATTATAATATTAAAATATGTTATATACTTTTCAGTTTTCACTCAGATTTTGTATGCTAGTTAGTCAATATTTTATTTTGTTTCTTATGATAATAATTATTTTGGACCATTTATTTTTAACAAGCCGACAAATAAAAGTTGTAACGTAAAACAAAAAGAGTTTGAAGAATGTGAATGAAGCCGGGGTTCCTATTCATCGTAAAGCGTGCATATGTAGAAACCCCCCACAGAAAATAGAGAGTGTGCTCTCTATAAAGAAGAAGACAAAAGAACAGAGCCTTCTCTTTTGAATTCTGTGTGAAAAAAGTTAGGGTTTGTATCATCAGGGCCATGGCATTGCTGCTACATTTTCTCCCAAGGTATTCTTTTCTTCCCTTTTAGATTAATAAAATCACTAATTGAGTCTTTTCTTCTTGTTCTATTTAGCAAATTTTCATTTGGGGCTCACAAATGCTCCGGCTTCCTTTTTTTTTTCTCCATTTGATCATCCTGCTAATTTCGTTTTTTTTTTTTGTAAATGGAGAATTTTAGGAGTTTATGTGTAATTTTCAACATTGATTTTATCATGTTCTGTGTGTTTTCCAATTAGAAATTTCTTATTTAAGCCATAGCCAAAAAGATATGTTATATGTGATGTGTTATCCATGTGTGCACAACTGAAATAAATGCGTTTAGCTCAACCCTGTAGAGGTGATTATTATGTGTATTTTGATCAATTAGAGGTGTTAAAAAGGGGATAAACAGGAGTTACAGGGCTGGCATTAAAATTTGGTGAGTGTATATGGGTGTCAATTTATCAAGATAAAAGTGAACTAACAAGGCAAAAGGAGAGGCGAAAACTGCAGGTGTATTTGATTGGAAGTTCTATGTATATCCCAGATTAACTTATTCTTTCTGTTCTGGGTAGAATCTTTCCTACTTTCCAAAAAGGAAACTTACTCCATAAACAATTCAGCATTTTATTGGCTTTTCAGTAGGAGGAACCTGGAAAACTGTGGAGTGATTTTGACCAAGTTAAAATGAAGCTTTGAACTAGTTATACCGCTGATAGCTTATCCTGCAATGGATTGGAGACCAGTACTTTTATGTATGCTTGATCAAATTTGTCTGTGTAATTTGAAAATGAAGTGTTCCTTTCTCAAATGTTGATATCCCTGTCGTCTTTGGACCTGAGATGCCATTCCTTATTTGTTTTCTACTTCTGCAGGCCAATTAGAGAAGTAGGGTTAAAGCTTGCTTCAGAAGTTTTGAGGTGTTCAACTGCAAAACCTGGTTGAATTTACTGGTCCTTTTGCTGAATTTGTAAGTACATTGTACTTAAGTAGGGAATGAAGCCATCGGTCCGCAAAGCATGTCAATCTTTGTATTATAATTGACAAAATCCATTGTGCCATTCATAGAGAAGAAAATTGCTTTTGCATATTGAATCTATTCCGTTTTATCTTTTTCTGAATTTTGACCTATCTATTCAAATTCGATCGAGAATCAATTGCTAAATTAGCTTTCCGGGTGTGATCAGTGCAAAAGCACAATTTGGTTTCTCTCACTTCATTCTAGATTTGGTTTCTCCTGCCAGAAATCTGATTGAAAATGAAAAGCATCAACTATTAACGTACAGATTCTAAAACAGATGTCTGCTCTGTGATAAGGATTTACAAGATTCGTTTATTAAGATTTTAGGATCTTCTTTGAGATGATGTGAACTATGCTTTATTTTTTTACGATTCCAAGTTGGAGGAGGTTTGAAAATTGTTCTACATTTACTGCATGACATCTGACAGTGGTAAAGAGCTAATCCATAGGTGTGGAAGTCTTTTCATGTCCATGGTAGAGTTGGTATCCCTTATCCCCTCTATCATCGCTGTAAACATTGGTTACTGATGTGTTTCCTAAAGCGTAATTCTAAGTCATCATATCGTGCATCTTGAGTTGATAATTGTGTGTAAAGATGGACATGCTTGGCAGGAAAACTATTCATTGTTATTTCTATTTCATGATTACAAAAAGAATAAAGAATATATTGCTTACACAAATAATTACCACTATGTTCTTCTTTCCCCAGATATCCCAGAGAAAATTAAAGAATAGAAAAGTAAAACAAAGATACTTTTACATTCATAGACTATATCCTTAGAACCTTGAACGATTGCATTCAGGAGAAAAGCCTTGAGAGAACCTTTTAGCATCCGCACAGTAATTGTAGATCATGTATTTCTGCTGAACCCATCTAAGCCTATTTCTGCCATTAGCGTTCAGTTGTTGAGTTTGCCATGTCTGATCATTATTTACTGAGTCCGTCTTAGAGCCTCCACAAGACGAAGTAGATGATGCAGCTGACCAAACACAAGCATTAGTATTGAAATTCCTGTAAGAAGCTGTAAATGGAGCCATAGACCAATCCGTCTTCACCCGTCCTCCTTGTGTTGCCCAGTCATCAGCATTCCATAGACTTGCGTAAACTCTCATTGCTTGATTCTTTGGGAATGCAACACCAAGTGCTTCGTAGTTGTTGAACACTCTTATTGGGATGTTGTCCACCAAAAATCTGGACAATTAGAAAAAATAAATCCCCAAAATGTAAGACATGAACACTAAAGTAACCATTTGTAATTGTTTAGACTAAGATTAGAAGTATCTTTATTTTGTAACCTACATGATGCGTTGAGAGTTCCAAACAATAGAGTAGGTGTGGAACGACGAGGTGGGATCGAACCAGAGGCGAAACTGTTGTTCTTTGTTGCCTTTTCCTTGAGAGTAAACGTTGGTGTGAACCGTGTAAGGTTGTCCTGATGAATTACCTAGAAACTCGAAATCAATTTCATCGTGCCCCGCTCCTTGAGAAGACAACTGCAAATTGCACAAAACAAACAAACAAACATTTCAGGACATGTATGTTTTATTATTTAGTTGTTACTACTAGTTAAGAAGTTTAAACTGTGTTACTTACGTAGAATGTGGTGACAGTGCCAGCAGAATTTCCAGGTACTAGTTTAATCTGCATATCGAATCTTCCAAATAAATATTCCTTCTTGGACTGAAATCCGGAACCTGAAATTCTGTCAAGGGACAATGCGAGAATTCGCCCTCCATCTTGTATCTGAGCGCGCTGGTCACCAAACGTGACCGTCGCGTCTTGGTAGAAATTATCAGCCCATACAGGGGATAACAAGATAAGTGCAAGAAGAGAAAGCTGCAGCAACATTATAGAAAATCTTGAGAAAGCAAAGGATTACTAATAAATTAGAGTTGTTTTGTGAATGTGTTTGATATTGAGAGATAATGGATGGATATATATATATATATATAGTAGAGTTTACATAGGGAGGAGGAAGGATCGAAGAAGGGGAATTAATTAGCTGTGAATTGAAATGTAACGCGTTTGTTTGGAGATTTGTCTAGGGGCTGTGACTTGGGATGTGTGGTGGGTGGGGACAGCTAGAAGATCCGTAGGGGTTGGGTGACAGTGACACATTTTGTTCACCAATGACCCAAAAAGGCAAAAATTAATATACTATTCTATCTTACCTAACGCGCTTATTCTTTCTGCCTTTTTCTTCTTTGTTTGATCGTGATGTTCTTGTTCTAATTTTAGATGCGCCGCGTATAATCTCACATTTTAGATAGGTGTGTCAAATGGAGGGAATGCACAAAAGTTATTTGGGTTAAAAATCGAGTTATAATTTAATCCACTAAATTCTTGATGTGATTTAAATTGAAAAAAATTACTTAATTACACAAACATTTCAACTATATATATTAATTAATCTTTTTTGTAATTTGAAATAATTACATATTTGTTTCACCAATCAATATTTTCATATTAGATTTAAAGTCACTTACACCACTCCCCTAGATCTCTCCTTCTTTCTCTCTCGCACTCTCCCTTCCCTCTCTCTTTCTCCCTCCCCCTTGCTCTCTTTCTATGCATTGATACACCCGGTTAATGTATTAGTGTAATTTTTTTAATACTAGATACATATATCTTTGATATCAAATACATTTTAAAGTACAAAGAAGAAAGTTGAGCGAGATAGGAGCGAGCGAGCGAGAAAGTCAACATATATCTTAGATACTAGACACATGTATATTTGATACCAGATACATTTTGAAATACAGATAAATATGGAGAGAGGTGAGCGATATAGGAGAGAATCTCTGTTTTTCAAATACATGTAAATCACGTTTGGATACAACGTATCTGAAATAATATTTGTGTAATTAGGTAGATACACATATCTGGCGCACTCAATTTACTAAGATTTAAATTGGTAGTAGGGGTGTACATGGATCGGGTTGGTTTAGATTTTTTACAAATCAAACCAAACCATTTGTGTCGGGTTATTAAATCTATAAACCAAACCAAATCAATAAAAGTCGGATTTTTCGATATCAGTTTTTCTCGGGTTTTTCCGGGTTTTTTGGTTTTTTTTGTTAGGACATCTGTATTGTCCTTAAAAAGAGTTCTAGTATAAAATATCAACATATAAGATAGGGGCAGAATATTGTTTGAAGTTTTAACTTTATAATATAACTTTATAAGATGAGCTTTTTTGGTATATTATTTAGATGGGCTTCTCAAGTTCAAATCTAAATGTAAGAAAGAAAACAAAAACTTTGAAATTTTTTTTAAAAATATTTATAAATTACATTTTAATAAATATTTTTATGTATAACATAATTTAAAAGTAGTATATCTATAATCGGGTCGGTTTGGGTTCGGTTTGACTTTTTAAAGTTAAAACCAAACCAACCCTATAATGGTCGGATTTTTTCTCCAAACACCAAACCAAGTCAAACCAAACCACTAGTCGGTTTTTTTTCCGGTTTGGTTTGGTTTGTCGGTTTGGTGCGGTTTATCGGTTTGCCTTGTACAGCCTTAATTGGTAGGTACATGATTTCAAGTTATGTCCACTAGGTATAAATTTGATTGCTAAAGGATAATATTTTTAAATATCAGTCTATTTAAATGACAAAACGTGCAATTAAATGGAATAACAAGATTAAATGAATTGTGAATGTTTTTTAATTATTATTGACTAGTTAACTTATCCGCGCTTCGCGCGATCATAAAAGAAGATAGTAAATCTAAAATATGTTTTTGTATACAAGCCTCTAAAATATGTTTTGTACATAATACTATTACTCATTCATAGGTGCACCTACATATTACCGACTCTACAACCTCTTATATACAAATTGATAAAGTAAACGCTTCCAAAGATAGATTTGATTAATGCATAATGATCTATTGTTGAAATCGAGAACATAGATATTGATGCATAAAATACATTAAGACAACAGGTTCCTTCAACTAAATCATGTTTATTCATACATTTATTGGTTGTTAATCCAAAAAAATAATGGTAAAAAGTAGCAAAAATGATTAATTACATATCTACGCTGTCTAATTTTTATAGATATTGCTATATCATAAAGTATGAAGTTCCACAAATTGACTCAAAGGAGAAAAATGTATCTCAGAATAGCTGAGTTCTTCATTTTCTAAATGCGTTACAACTTTATATCATAATTGTTGCTTCCTTGAGGATATTTAGCTTGTTGGCTTTCATCTTTTTGGCTCCCATAATGACTTTAGTTGAATTCTAATGCATCAAATCTTTAGGTGAATCATTGCTACTTGAGGATTGAAACCAGCAAGGCTACAACGGTTTATTACCTGTTGTCTGTTTTCAAAGAAAAATTTAGAGTTCAACAAATAATTATAGTGATTATAGTTCCACACTAAGTAATGCAATTTATTCCCCCTTTCTCCCAATAATTATTACATACTGAATTCGCCGGTGAAAAGGCTACTTCCAAAGGATTTCCAGCTAGAGTGGAAAGTGGCAATGGCTTTAATGGACAGGCCCAAACAAATTAATTGCAAGCCTATCCACCATTAGGTCCTGAGATAAGAAGAAATAATTATTCTGATAAGCCTATTACAATTCAAAATCATGGCAATCACATCTTAATTCTTGTCTCTAGAGATGTAAAAGAAAACGATCAGCATATATTACATGAATTTATCCTTTTCTTGATAAGAAATCTTCTTCCATCAATGTAATAAGAGAAAGGAACTTACATTTGCATCTCATATGATATAAGCGATTTTCAGCAGATACACATAACTATCTTTACAGATTGGAGATTCTCGTCTCTAAGTTCTCGATTGCACCTTTACTCTCATGACTACTTGTAATCTGGTCATACGTTAAAGTTCACCAATTCTTTTCAAATTAAAAATGTACAACAACAACAACAATATACCAAGTGAAACCCCACAAGTGGAGTTTGGGGAGGATAGGTTGTATGTAGACCTTATTTCTATCTTTAAGAGGTAGAGAGGTTGTTCCAATAGACTCTTGTTGGGCATAGTAGTTAATCAAAATCAAATAATCTTTAAGACAACCATTTATGTCTTGGTTGTAAGAACACGATGTAAATGCTTTGAAGGAGAAAAAGGAAACAAAGTTGAATCATAAATTTGAAAATCAGAAAAAAAGTAGATCTTGAGAATGCACAATCCATTTTAGCAAGCTTGTCAGTATCTCAATAACACAACTTTGAGTATGAAAAGAGAACTTTAGAAGTATCTTATCACACAATCTATTGCTCATTTGATCATTAGGCTCTCCAGTTCTGGTACAATGTAGAAAGTCCATTTTAATTAGGTTTCTCAAAAGAAAAGTCTCTGGTAATTAGCTGACATTTTATTCATAGATCCTTTTATAGTTATCTTTCTCATTGAGGGTCTCTTGGGCATGTACTCGTTTAATTTATTTTTATTTGTCAACATCATTTTGACTTGCATTGTGGGTACTCTGGACTTACGATTCTCAAATTTGTTTCTTTCAACTGTTTTTAATGTGTGGAGATGAGTTATTTATGTTTTCCTAGGAATTGAAATGATTTTTAGAAATTTCTATGATTATTTTTTTAATTGATGTTTAAATTTTAATTGTATTGTGTACGGTCAAGCTGGCCTTGTTATCGTGAAACCTTTTACTTGATAATTACTTTTTAGTTGCATTGTTTATTTAACCAATTTTGCAAATGGAATTGAGTTTTGAGTGAACAGAAAGTACTAATTAGGAGCATTTTTTTATTTCATTTTTATTATGTAGCTTCAAATTATTTCATGCTGCAATGTTATTGGTTGTTTGGCCCATATTTATTTTATTTTAAATATGTAAATACTGTTTATAAATGTTTCTTACTAAATGCCCTGAAAAGGAGATCTGTGTCATCTGTTAGTTCTACAATGAAAGAAAAAGAACAAAACTTAAAGATGGTTATCACCCATAAAATAAAAGAAGCCTCAATAATTACAGTGTGGTAATGTGTTAATAGCAAGATTCCCATTTTTTTAGTTTCTTCTTAAACCTTATTTCCCCTCGCCCGTGCGCATCTTTGATGCTTTCAATTGAATCTGTTAAACAATGTCTCTTTCATATTGATTTTTTTAATAAAACAAATATAAATTGAGCCAATTCAGACAACACAAAATAAATTTAGTTATCATTAGAAAAATCTAAACATAAGAATGCATACCCGTTAATTTATTTTTTTAAAATTAGATGAAGTGCTTATACAAAGGTAGAGAAATAGTATCATATTAGATTCAACAGGTACTTAGGCAATGGAGATAATAAGTAAATGTTCTCTTAGTATATGGATTCCACACCAAGTTCGCATAATTTTTCAGAAAAATAATCAACCAAATAATTAAAAAGTGTTATATTACTTCACACGAATACTATAACTTGTAGGCTAATCCATTCTCTTTGAATGAAAGAAAATCAATTCAAATATGAGTTTTTATAACGTAACTATTTAGTAATTCATGAAGTAATCATGATATTGCTATTGCTATTGAATTCAAACTTTAAGTAATATAATACTATTGTTGAAAAAATTGAGGCAATCAAACTCCATGTAGTTAGCAAAAAAGATTCAGCCATAAACTCATTCAGATCAAAGATCAAATGAAGAAAATTAGGAATTCACACCTAACAAAATAGGCAGGCATCCTAAAAACTCATATTTTTCAAATAATTATTAGAAGTAGAACGTGACTTAACATTTCTTACTATTGATTAAAAAACAGAGCATGTATTCATTCAAATTTAATCAACAACATACTAAGTGTATTTCCACGAGTGGAGGAAAGTGGGGAAGGTAGAGTATACGCAAACTTTATCATTACCATGTCGAAATGTGACATCCAATCCAAATACATCGTGTCGGAACGTGACACCCGATCCAAATATATCGTGTCGGAACGTGACACCCGATCCAAATATACCGTGTCGGAACGTGACACACGATCCAATATACCGTATCGGAACGTGACACACGATCCAATATACCGTATCGGAACGTGACACCTGATCCAAATGTACCGTGTTGGAACGTGATACCCGATCCAAATATACCCTGTCAGAACGTGACACCCGATCCATATATACCGTATCGGAACGTGACACCTGATCCAAATGTACCGTGTCGGAACGTGATACCCGGTCCAAATATAATTAATTTATCATTCTTTATTATCACATTCCACTTCATTAACGATATTTCATCAAACTTTCTTTATTCAAGGCATCACCTTTGATAGGACAAGTTCAAGATTATGGATTTCACGGTCTTGGAATTTTAAACCAATCACAATAACATATCAACCATCCAAACCACAACAATTAAATGCATAGTAAACTTCACACATTACTCAATGACTATCAATCACTATTAAGAGTCTATCTATGATATAGAATAAACCATAACCTACCTCAACCGAAGAACCGAAGTAAAACAAGTTAATCCATCAATGTCTTTCCTTTCTTCAATGACTCAAGTTTCCAATCTATCAAGTATACAATATTCATAAGCAAACGAGTCCGTAGACACCCATATTACTATAATCAATTTCCTAAAGCCCAAACCTAGGATTAAGTCTCAATTCCCTCCAAATATCATAAAATTGATGATATTCATATAATACAATACACCTAATATTGAATTATTTATCTCAATATATCAAAACACAAATTATACTTTGATAATTACAAGACAAATCTGGAAAAGGTAAAACCTGTATGCTAACCCACAAATACTAACACATTGCAGCGCCTCAAGCATACACCATATATTCCTATATCCTATTCTAAGCAATCATTACCCATATATACCCTCAATCATTTGATAATAATTTATTAATAAAGGACCTTCAAGACTTTGTCCTCTTTGAAACTTGAATCAAAACTCTAGCTACTGTAACATTCCAAAACCCATCCTCCACTCTTTAATTTATATAATATACTACTACCTCTTTTCACATATACATACTACAATTACTGTTAACCAATTACTAAAGGAAATAGAGGTAAAATCCTCACATATAGTTTCTTCTGGTCGTCGTAGGTAAGCTTTTGTATTCTCCCTTTATCTTTTGTTTTATCTTATAAAATATTTATGAACTAAAATTAATAAACTCTATCTTTTTATATTAATAAATGGTATAGAGTATTAAATAAATTATTAATTTAACCAATTAATTAAATTAATTATCCAAAGTTATCCATCAAATAAATAATCGTAATTATCGAATAGTCCAAAATATTCATTAAAAATTTACGGAATGCGTCTTTTATGAAATAAAAAGCTCTCGTACTCAAAACGATCCAATGGATCGTTACATAAATATACTTACTTTATTTACTCATAATTTTTTTAAAATTTTGTTTTATTATTCACATCTTTCAATTTAAAATTCATGGACAGTAATATGTGTATTGTCTAAATATTATTATTATTATTATTATTATTATTATTATTATTATTATTATTATTATTATTATTATTATTATTATTATCAAAGTTACTTCAAAATATTATCTTCTCACCCCCTCATATCTACGTTTTTGTACTTTTTTTACTGTATTATAATCACTTTTCGCTAGTTTGAGTATGACTAAAAAAATTGTGTTACATATCATAAATAATTGAAGTTTCTTCTCTTTTATTTTCTAAATTTAGATTTAGTTACTTAGCTTTTTATATTTTAATGTTCATTGAATTCGTTATTTATTGAGAATTTAAGAACATGATATACACAATTTGAGATTCTGCTTGTTATAATAAAAAAAGTTTCTCTCATCTAAAAGAAAGTTTTGTCCTTCAATTTCTTTACACAGTAATTTATAACTTGTTTCCTAATTTTGTCAAAGCTATTACATTGACGTTGTCATAGAAATTAAAAAGAATTTCGTAATACACGAAAAATTCTTAATATGAATTTTAAAGGAAAAAATGAAAATCATAAATTCATTTTATGAAAAAAAATAATATTGTGTAACTTATGTACATCATGTTAAATATACGCTAAGTTATAATATTAAAAACAATACACTTTATTTTAACATACATCATTTTAACTTATTCGTATGTACTCAAAAATAATATTTTGCGTAGTCTATTAATTATTTTTATATTAAGGAACTATTCAAGAAGTAATAGGAAATATTATTTAGTGATATAAGATAAAGGATGCAAATCAATAAAATATAAAGGGAAAACATCAATTAAAATCCAAATGTCTGCAAATCTATTTTATAATCCTTCTAAGAGAGCAGACATGTAATTGTGATGTAGTGTTTCTCGAGAAAGTCATCTTTCTACTTAAAAAAATATATTAAGATAAAAAAATATGGTAAAAAAAAAATCTTTGTACAAATAATTTGATAAATCGCTTTTATATATTTCAATTCTCCGTTATATTTTGTTTAATTTTTAAATATTGATTTCAATTTTTTGAGGTATTTATACAAATCAGACTTGAAAAAACTTTAGATTTCTTTGTTACATGCGTGACAGAAGATAAATATAATGCTAATTGTAGATAATAATAAATAAATAAATAAATAAATAATTAAACATGAACAACATACCTTGATAATTATTCAGAAGAAATTGATGTACGTAACATATAAAGAACTGCTCAAAAAGGAGTGCAAAAATACCACTTGTTGGTATAAGATAAAGGACGCGCATAATCAGTAAAATGAATTTTCTTATACATAAATGTAAATTTCAAGTAAAAATAAAAAAAATAATAAAATAATATAATATCTAAATGTCCATATGAATGAGATGTAGTACTACTCCTGAAAGTTGCTTTCCTGGTTAGGATAAATATTCATCACGAAAAAATGTGATATAATAATATTTGTTTATGTACTCATTCACATATCTACTCTCGAATGTATTTATTTTTACAAAACAAATAAATAAACTACAAAACAAATAAATAAACAAAATTAGAATAAAAAATATTACTTACTCGAATTGAAGTCTGTATATAGTAGAAAAAAATTAGTATG